>NC_043715.1:42630956-42632992 GCF_006229205.1 Suricata suricatta | reverse complement strand
TGTATGGAAAACAATTTGACAATAAAATATTATGGAGAAAAAAAATTAAAAAAATAAAAATAAAAAAATTAAAAAGTACAGCATTCTAAAAAAAAAAAAAAAAGTGAGGGCACCTGAGTGGCTCAGTCAGTTAAGCATTCAACCGTGGCTCAGGTCATGATCTCACGGTCCATGGGTTCAAGCCCTGCATCAGGCTCTGTGCTGACAGCTCAGAGCCTGGACCCTGCTTCAAATTCTGTGTCTCCTCTCTCTGACCCTCCCCTGCTCATGCTATTTCTCTCTCTCTCAAAAATAAAGATAAATGTTAAATTAAAAAAAAGATAAAAGTCAACATGATGTTCTTTGAAACTAACAAAATATACAATTCTGATTACAAAGAAGTCATCGAAGTTATGAATAAAAAGAACTATGAAAAACAAGAACTAAAAATAAAGTAAGAACCTTTGGTCCTAAAGGTGCTTTGAGAGGCTAAAGCAAGCTTGGAAACTATAAGAATGTGTGCGTGTTTGGGGGGATACGGAGAGCCACGACAGCCCTGGGCTCAGGTGTCAGAGCGAAGCAGACTGGGAGAGGTGTGCACAGGAGGGGTGTCCAGCCCAGCGCAGTAGAAAGGGCCGGTACTGAGGACAGGGGTAGCAGCGACAATGGGAGATCAGTGAAACACAGAGGGATGGATCAAAGAAATAAATACATTAATGGTAGCTAGATTTCTCACTGTCGGAGAAGGGGATTTGCATGGACAACAGTGCATCACAAACCAAAGATAATTGTTAATTCATTCGGCATCCCTGAGGTCCAGAAGAAAAAAGGAAAACAGGACAGAACAAAAGTGCTCAGGCACAACCGTGTGCTCATGGCAGCATGCATTCAGACAGCCACTTTGGCTGTATCTACTAATTCTTTTTTTGTTAAAAATTTTTAATGTTTATTCATTTTAAAAGAGATAGAGAGGGAGCGCAAGATGGAGAGCAGTAGAGAGAGAGGGAGACATGGAATCTGAAGCAGGTTCCAGGCTCTGAGCTGTCAGCAGACAGCCTGATGCGAGGCTTGAACTCACAAACTGCAAAATCATGATCTGAGCAGAAGTCAGATGCTTAACCAACTCAGCCACCCAGGCACCCCTCTGCTAATTCTGACGTATACATACCCTAACCTATAAGTATACTTCTAGGTATATGCCCAATAGAGATGCTTATGTCTCTGAACAAAAAGACATAAACTAGAATACTCATTGGTACCAGAAACGGGAACAACCCAAGGATCCTTCAGGGAGAACTGATAACTCAGTTATATGTTCATCCAATAGATACTATGACAATGAGGAGAAATGAACTACTGACTCAACAATGTCGACGAATCTCAAAAACGTAAGTATTAAATCAGTGAAGTCAGACCCAAAAGAGAAGAGACTATATGATTTCATCTGCCTAAAGTTAAAAACAGGCAAAACAATTTGTACCATTAGAAATCAAGAGTGTTTGTCTTTGGGGAAGAAAGAAATAGTGATTGGAATGTGATATAATGAAGCTTCCAGAGGGATGATAACATTGGCCTTTGACCAGGGTGCTAGTTACACAGATGTTGTCAATTTCTGAAAATTAATCATACCGAACACTTGTGATATGGGCTCATTTCTTTATGTGTGTTTTACACCGTTAAAATATTACATTATAGCTCATAAGTGGCATTATGGTTGAAATTTCAATTTTCCTATATGGTGAACAACCTTTGGAGCCATTCTGAACAGTAAAAAATTGTTGTTTTCACTCTATTTACATTATAATTTCATTTTTAAAAAGTATATTTCAAACTGTTCTGAAAATTTTTATGCATTTGTATATATGTTGTATTGATAATTTCAGATAATAAACTTTTTAAAAAGCACCTTTAAAAGTTACAGTTTGTTCTGCAGCAATTTCCTACTCGACACATCCCCAAAGGCAAGGGAATCAAGAGCAAAAATGAACTCTTGGGACTTCATCAAGATAAAAAGCTTCTGCACTACAAAGGAAACAATCAAGAAAACTAATAGGCAA
>NC_043715.1:42591233-42630856 GCF_006229205.1 Suricata suricatta | reverse complement strand
GGGGGAAAAGAGGTAGTGGTGATGGAGGAGGGCACTTGTGGGGAAGAGCACTGGGTGTTGTATGGAAACCAATTTGACAATAAACTTTTAAAAAATAAATAAAATTATTTGGGAAAACAAAGGTTACAGTTTGTTTAGGCCGTGGACACAGGGTCTAGCATTCCTGTGAAAGTCTGAAGCACCCTCCTAACAAGGCGGCAACCAGAAACATTTGTGCAAATTTCCAAAACTCCCACCAGGGGGCGGTACTGCCCCATTTGAGAAGAACAAATCTAGACTAAGATTCTAAAGTGGTTTGTATATTGGGGTCTGTGCTGAAGATAAAAGCTTGGTGGTGGTGATGGGACTGTCCTCTGATGTTAAGTGGTCACTGAGCCCCAATATTAAAGGCTGAGTAGAGGGGCGCCTGGGTGGCTCAGTCATGAAGGGTCTGACCAGCTCATGTCATGATCTCAAAGGTTTGTGAGTCAGCCCCATGTCAGGCTCTGTGCTGACAGCTCAGAGCCTGGAGCCTGTCTTCGGATTCTGTGTCTCCTTCTCTCTCTGCCCCTCCCCACTCATGCTCTGTCTCTCTCTGTCTAAAAAATAAATAAAACATTAAAAAAAATGGCTGAGTAGATGAGCAAGGGCATTGAGACACAATCACAGGAGTACGAGGTGGTGAGAGATTTTCCTAAAATTGTTGCTGGAGAATTGCCAAGGCAGGAGTGACAGGAGCTGAGGTTAGTTGAGATGGACTGGGATAAATTACGATGGTCATCTTACAATGTTTGTATTTTATCCTATGAGTGGCAGGAAGCCATTCAATAGTTGAAATAACAACAACAGACAAACAGCATTCGTGAGCCATCTGCTCACATGCCAATCTCTATTCTAAATTCTGTTGGTGTGTTTTCTCCTGGAATCATTAGAACCACTCAGGAGCCCAATTGTTTTGCCATCTACTGTCCATTCACCCTTTTCTGTGCTGACTCTTGGGAAGCAGCAAGGTCTACTCCCTTACTTTATGGAGGCTTTGCGCATTGGATGGACGTAGACCCTTTACCTGGGGCTCCTGCAAATGGCCACTCGGATTTGGTCAAAGTCCTCACCTCTCCCACCCCAGTGATCGGCTTAGGGGTCATCAGGTGACCCAGTCAGAAATAATGACAGGACTCTGACCCCACAGCTGTTCTCCCACTTAGAACTACTTCTCTTCGTGAATATTAAATCCGCTTCCCTCTTGTCACAAAATGGGTGACCACCCACGGGACAATCTGGAACTTCGTTTGAGAACCTTTCATGGCTACTATTGAACAAACCACTGTGTTCTGTCTGTTCTGCCAAGGACTCAAGATTCCCCATCTAGTCTCTCCCCGCCCCCGTCTGTCATTTTCAGCCTAACTTTACCCGAATCTTAGCTTTGCCCTTTGGGTAAGTCAGACTCTTTTGATGTTGTTACTGTGGCAAATTGTATTTTTCAAAGATGGCCACAAGATTTGCTCTTCTTACAATGTGACTTGAATCCACTTGAATCCACTGAAACATGGGCTCTGTGCCCCCCACACCTTGATCTGGGCAGGTTTATGACTATGGCAGAAATGACATTATGTGACTTCCAAGACTAGGTCATAAACCTATGACCTACAACTTCTTCTTCATTCCCTTAGGATGCTCACCCTAAGAACGCGACCACCATACTGTAAAGAAGCCCAAGCATTCCATGGAGGGGACCTGAGGCCCCCGCCCACTGCCTTGGCTGAGCTCCCAGCCAACACCAGTCACCAAGTTGTCATATGTGTGAGTCCAGCATCTAGAAAGTGCATCTTCCAGCCCCAAGCTGAGCTGTCCCTTCTCATACAGCAGCAGAAACAAGTTGGCCAAGTTGAGCCCTGCCCAAATTGCCAATTTGTTTAGTTTGCAGCTATAGATAACTGGAGAATTGCTTCTGATGACTCTCACTCACGGTGGATTTTTTTTTTCTTGTGTGCTTGGTGATCTTTGAATGTGAACTTATTACTTGATCTTAGTTACTGGGAGTCCTACAAACTTAAACTGAGGAAGCCTTTCTCCAGAGGGGATTTGCTTCTGGTTCCAGTGGTATTTACAGGGGCACAATTATCCTGGATTTATCTCCACTGCTCTCAGAGTTGGCTGAACTTGAGAGTACTCAGTCCAGACGCCCCACCTCTCCAACAGCCCAAGACGCAACATCTAAGACCCGTGCTGTTCTCAGCGGTCACTCAAGGCAGCTCCACCTCTCCCAGCTGTCCTCAGCTCTATCCCCTGCCAAGTCATGACTGTTTTGAGGAGGTGATTTTTGGGGACTGTTTTACTTCTTGCAAGATCACAGTGACCCAAGAAGGGGGCAATTTCTTTGTACTGCTGCAAGAAGGAATCTTGAAGTCCTGTGTCCAAAAAAAAACCCCAAATAAGTCCACTAAAGCATCCATTCATGCAACAAAAATTAAGTCCTGTGCTAATCACTAGGGATAAATTAATGACATAAACAAATGTGGTCCCTGCACTCATGGCACTCACAGTCTGGTGAAGAGGGAGATAATTAAGTATTTGCTCAAATAAGAATGAATATGACAGGAACTACGAGTAAAGCGTGGAATGGTTAAACTTTCCCTCACAGCAGGAGCTGCTCCCGGCAGGCCTCCTGGAGGGTTTGTCTTAACGCCTGAGACCAGAGGACAGGTGGGAGTTAATTAGGCAAATAAGAACGGGAAGAGTTTTCAGGGAAAAGGAACGGCAAGTGCAAAGGCCCTGAGCTGGAAGAAGCATGGTGTGTTCAAGAGACAGAAAGGAGTAAAAGAGGGTGGGAGTGGGGGAGATGTAAGAACTAAGTCAGGTAAGTGAAGGGGCCAGACTGTGGGGCCCAAGGGTCTCAGCTGGGTTGAACGTAATGCTGGTGACATTCCTAATGACTGAAAAATTGTATCAGACTCTGTGAGGTCGGGGATCCAATGTCAGAATTAAAAAAAATTTTTTTTAATGTTTTTATTTATCTTGGGGAGAAGAGAGAGCACAAATAGGGGAGGGGCAGAGAGAGAGGGAGACACGGAATCTGAAGCAGGCTGCAGGCTCCCAGCTGTCAGCACAGAGCCCAATGCAGGACTCAAACTCACGAACTGTGAGATCATGACTTGAGCCGAAGTCGGATGCTTAACCGACTGAGCCACCCGGGCGCCCCTCAAATGTCAGAACTTTAAAAAGCTCACCAGAAGCTGGAAACAACAGGTTAATGGATAAACAAGCTGAGATGTATCCGCACAACAGAATACTACTTAGTAGTCAAAAGGAGTAAAACTACTGATAAATGCAAAACGTACATGATCTCAGAAACATCATGCTAAGTGAAAAAAGCCTGTCTCAGAGATCACATACTGTATGGCTGTATATATTTGACATTCTCAACAATACAAAACTATAGTGAAGGAAAAGAAATCAGTGGTCACCAGGACTTATGGGTGGGAGAGGATGTGGCTGCAAAAGGAGTGTTTGGGGGTGATGCAAGTGTCCTTGCCCGACTGGAATGGGGAAGAGGGTGAAATGGGTTTATACATGTGTTAAAATTCATTGAACTGTCCACTGAAAGGGAAAAAGTTATTTTTATAGTGTGATAATTAAAAAATAAAATTTAAAAAATCTCCTTAGGTGATCTCAATGTGTAGTCAATGTTGAGACCCTGGTGATGGCCTTGAAGACCATCTGAAGGAATTTTTTGTTTCTCTTCAGAACCATGGGAAGCAAGGGAGGGCATCCCTGAGATGGGAACCCCCCAAAAAGATTCATAAATTAAGGCTGGTCTGGGGAGTGGAACCCTCATTGGCCCAAAGGCACCAGAGGAATGAGACATATTTGAACTTGTTTCATGCATTCATTCAAAAGCTATTCGGCACCTAAGTTGTGCTGCCTGTGTCTGGAGACTGCAGCTCACTGGGAAAAAAACAAAACAAAACAAAAAACAAAACAAAACAAAAAACATTTTCTTAGATGTGAGAATGGTGGTGTAGGCATGTAAGAGAATGTTCTTATTTTTAAGACATGTACACTGAGATATTACAAGGTCTATAACTTTTTCCTTTTTTATTATTATTTTAGAGAGAGACAGTGGGGCGAGAGGGTCAGAGGGAGAGAGAATCTTAAGCAGTCTCTATGCTCAGTGCAGAGCCTGATGTAGGGCTCAGTCACCCTGGGATCATGACCTGAGCCAAAATCAAGAGTGGGGCACTCAACTGACTGAGCCACCCAGGCGCCCCTATAATTTACTTTCAAATGGTATGGGGGACACGTTTATGTTAAGAGATAGGGAAAGAGGAGAGAGAAAGCAAATACGGCAAGGTTATTGGATCTAGGTGAAAGGTGTATAGGTGGTCTGTGGTCATTCTGGAAACTGTGTTTGCAAACTTTTTATGTTAAGTGTCAGAAAAAGTGAGGCCATCAATGATGAGAGTCCATACAATAGGACATTCTGCAAATGTTAAAAATGAAACAGATCAGCAAGCCATAGAGCAAATTAACAAAGCCAAAGCTGATTGTTTGAAAAGATTAACAAGATTGATAAAATCCTTAGTTAGACTGATCAAGAAAAAAAGAGAGAACAGAAACTACCAACATCAAGAATAAAAGAGAGGTTATCTACAAATTCTGCAGTTAGATTTGATATTTTAGACGAAAAACACAAGGTATGGGGCACCTGGGTGGCTCAGCCGGTTAAGCATCTGGCTTCGGCTCAGGTCATGATCTCACGATTCGTGGGCTCGAGCCCCGCGTCGCGCTCTGTGCTGACAGCTAGCTCAGAGCCTGGAGTCTGCTTTAGATTCTGTGTTTCCCTCTCTCTCTGACCCTCCCCTGTTCATGCCGTCTCTCAAAAAAAAAAAAAAAAAAAAAAAAAAAAAGAAAAACACAAGGTATGAAAGCTTGTGAAACAAAAATATGAAGTCCTATATTTATTTTAAAAATTAAATTCATTATTAAAAACCTTCCCACAAAGATAAAACAATTGGCCCAGATGGCTTTTCTGGTGGATTTTATCAAAGATTAAAGGAAGAAACAACACAGAACCTTTCAAATTTGAGACAGAGCTATGCATGCTGGGATGGAAATGACCCTTCAAAATATATTGCTAAGTAAAAAAAATTAATGTACAAAGAAATGAGTAATATTTTCTCATTCTTTAATAAATAAAGGAGATACATAGGTGTACTTTGTGCATAGGATATTTTGTCTTTGCAAGGATACTCTTGCCTTGGCGGAAATTATGGGACTGAAATTTAGGAGAGTGAGAAAGATTAATTTTTCACTCTGCCCCCTTTTGGATTGTTTTAATTTAAAATATTTTATTATTTTACGTGTATTAAGCCCACGCCTGGCCAGCACCCGACTCTGGTTTCCAGCAGGTCTCTCCATCTCTCTGAGCCTCGGCTTGTAGCACCTGTGGGTTAGGGGTTATGCAGTAAAGGATTAATTTTTCCCAGCTCCTGGGAGGTAACCCCTTGGAATATCCTGCTTGGTAAGGGTGTTTCTGTTTACTTGAGGACATGCAGTGTCAGCTTGACCGCTAGAGGCCTGGAGACTTGGGTCAGTCATATATAAGGACTGCCGCGCCTAGCTGACTGACCCCCTCCCCCAGAGCATGCATGCCGAGGCTCATGCGTGCGTCCCTGGCTGCTGCACTCCAGCTGTGTTGCCACACGTTGTGGCTGGAACCTTGAGTGCTGTTTGCTTGGTGGCGCTGGGAGAGAGCTAGAAGATTGTGCCTGGGCCGCCCGGACCTCATGGGTCTCTTCCCTTCGCTACTTTTAAAATTCTTTTAAATTAAAAACATTTTCTTACTTGAGAGAGAGCAGGAGAGAGGGGCAGAGAGAGAGAGAAAAGAATCTCCAGAAGGTTCCATGCTCAGCGAGCGGCCGGAAAGAGGGCCGGATCCCACTACCATGAGATCATGACCTGAGCCAAAATCAAGAGCCAGATGCTCCGCCGACTGAGCCACCCAGGTGCCCTTCCCTTCGCTATTTTTAATCTGTATCCTTTCACTGTAATAAACCATAACTGAGTAAAACATCTCTTCTGAGTTCTGCGGATACTCCTCACAAATAACTGGTTTTGGGGATCCCCAAACACAGAGGTGATTAACAGCACATACCTCACGGGGCACCGGCACTGATGGAGTTTTGCACACACAGCACCTAAGGATCACAGCGGGTACTTACTGAGCACATGTTGTTACCGGGCGGTGTGCACACATGAACTCACTGGATCCTCCCCACAGCCCCACAAGACTGATACTAGGATTAATGTTTCATTTTTATTTTATTGTGAAATGTCCATTCAGGAGTATAAAATGCAAATGGATGGCATTAAAAATACTTAAAACGTGAACAACTGTGAATCATCAGATGAAGAAAGGACAGCCGCCATGCGCCCCTGCCCAGTTACAGAGCTGCCCATCCGCCCAGGTAACCACCTCTCTGACCTTTGTGATAATCATTTCATTTACTGTCTTTTCTTTACAGTTTGACCACACGTGTACATATTCCTAACACTGCTGTCACTTCCTTTTCCTTGCTTTCAAGTGTGTTGAACAGAAGAATGCAGCGTGTCCTATTTGGTGGCTGGCTTCTTCCACTCACTGCTATGTGTCTGAGATATATTTTTTGTATCTTTTTTAAAAAGTTTATTTATTTTGAGGGTGGGGAGGGGCAGAGAGAGAGAGAGGGAGAGAATCCCAAGCAGGCTCTGCACTGTCAGTACAGAGCCCGACATGGGGCTCAAAACCATGAACCATGAGATTATGACCTGAGCCAAAACCAAGAATTGGACACTCAATGGACTGAACCACCTGGGTGCTCCTCTGTGTATGAGAGTTAACCATGTGGTTGCATTCAATGCAATCCCAATCAAAATTGCATCAGCATTCTTCTCAAAGCTAGAACAAACTATCCTAAAATTCATATGGAATCACAAGAAAAACCAAATAGCCAAAGTAATATTGAAGAAGAAAACCAAAACGGGAGGCATCACAATCCCAGACTTTAGCCTTTACTACAAAGCTGTCATCATCAAGACAGTATGGTATTGGCAGAAAAACAGACCAATGGAATAGAATAGAGAGCCCAGAACTGGACCCTCACATGTACAGCCAATTAATCTTTGACAAAACAGGAAAGAGTATCCAGTGGGAAAAAGATTGCCTCTTTAGCAGGTGGTACTAGGAGAACTGGACAGCAACATGCAGAAGAATGAAACCAGACCACTTTCTTACACCATACACAAAAATAAACTCAAAATGGATGAAGGACCTGAATGTGAGACAAGAAACCATCAAAACCCTCGAGGAGAAAGCAGGAAACTGCCTCTTTGACCTCAGTCGCATCAATTTCCTATTCAACACATCCCCAAAGGCAAGGGAATCAAGAGCAAAAATGAACTATTAGAACCTCATCAGGATAAAAAGCTTCTGCACTGAAAAGGAAACAATCAAGAAAACTAATAGGCAACCGACAGAATGTGAAAAGATAATGGCAAGTAACCATGTGATTGTACGCATCACTAGCCTGTTCTTTTTTCATTGCCATATAGTATTCCGTGTGTGACTAGACCACAATGTCGTTATCCATTCTCTGGTTGACAGAAATCTGGGTGGCTTGCAGCTCTTACCAACAGTTAGCTGTAAATGTTCTTTCCTCTTCATGTTTCCCGGTGGTTCTCTAAGATATATACTCAGCATGGTACAGCTGGGTTACAGGTTATGCACATTTTCAAATTTATTTAGTAAGTAACGTTACAATCTTTCCCATTTGAAGATGAAGCAATTGCAACAAGAAAGGTTAAGTAACTTTCCCGAGGTCCCAACACCAAACTGCCTTGAATCCAGAGGTCCTTGCTCGAGCTTTCACTTAGCACGGTGAGCAGCTAATAATTGTGAGCTGTTGTGCTGAGGGTGGTTGGGGGCTATTATTGGGGGTTTTCTCTCCTGGCCCCTATTCTGAACTCTGTCCCCATCAGTTAATAATTAACTGCCCCCCAAGGAGCCTATGATCCTAAAAGATTTGCCTTTCCCTGGCTACTGCCTGGTTAATCAGTCACTGCCCCTGGCCGGACAAGGGGCACTTGGGAGACCTCTTTACCTGCCGTCGGAGCAGCTGGGGACTCATGATGCTGCGGACCTGTGGGGCGCTCTGGTCCCAAGCTCGGCCCTCCACTGGAGGCTGGCAGCCCCTGAACTTTGATGGCGGCGCTTTTCACCTCAAGGGCACGGGAGAGCTGACGCGAGCTGTGCTGGTGTTGCGGCTGTGTGCCTGGCCCCCTCTGGTCACACACGGCCTGGCGGTGAGCAGTGGCCCTGGGGCTGGGCCTGCGGGGGCCCTGGAGCTGGACTCTGAGCCCTTGCTCCGTGTCCCTCCAGCTCCAGGCCTGGTCTCAGCGGCTCCTGGGCTCCCGCCTGTCGGGCGCACTTCTCCGAGCATCTGTCTACGGGCAGTTTGTAGCTGGTGAGACAGCAGAGGAGGTGAGGGGATGCGTTCAGCAGCTCCGGACCCTGGGGCTCCGGCCCCTGCTGGCAGTGCCCACTGAAGAGGAGCCCGACTCAGCTGTCAAGACCGGGTGAGTAGGGGCCAGCCCTGGGAGGGTGGCAAGAGGCGGGGGGGGGGGGGGGCTCCAGAAGCTAATGCCTGCTGGCTGGGCAGTGAAGCCTGGTATGAGAGGAACCTCAGTGCTATGCTTCGGTGTGTGGACTTATCACGAGGCCTCCTGGAGACCCCTGGCCCGACTGGGAACATCCTTATGCAGCTGAAGGTGACGGCGCTGACCAGTACTCGGCTCTGTGTAAGGGACAGGCAGAATGGGGGGAGGGGGGGTAAGGCTGCCTACCAGGTCCCCGTCACCACTCCCCTACTACCCCATTCCAGAAGGAGCTAACCTCGTGGATCAGAAGACCAGGGGCTTCCTTGGAGCTAAGTCCCGAGAGGCTGGCAGAAGCCATGGATTCTGGGCGGGTAAAGACCTCAGGCTGGAGGAGAATAAATGGTGGGTGGGGAATGTGGGGAGAGCAGAGTTCTCTATATTTGGATGCAGCAGCCACCTGTAAATGGGATGTACAAACTATGTAGCTACTGCTACTTCCCAGGCTTAGAATAATCAGAATAAGTGTGCTATATAGCCCTGGGGTGTGGTTGGAAGGGATGGAATATAGGTCATCTGGGGGTCCTGGAGATGGGCCTGGGGGCTGGGAGTTCTCAGAGGAGGGAGTGAGATAGTAGCTCTTTACCAATGAGAAGAAAGTAATCAGTAGTTGGTCAGTCAACTCAGTTATGCTATGTGCTGGCTGGCCAGAAGTTATGATTAGGCCAGTGGGGTTTTTGTTCAATCATTCATTTATTTCTTCTCATTTGCATATACTATTTTTACCCTCCCTACCATTGGCATCTGACTTTGTGATGAACAGAAGGACCTTCCTCTTTCCTGTGTCACATGCTTGCCTGGGCATCCCTAATACCATCACATCTGGTTTTCCTTTTCTGTCTCTGGTGGCTCATTCTCAATCCTTGTTAGGTTCTTGTCCACCTGTCTCTTAAATATGGATGTTCTCAAGGCTAGGTCCTGGCTCGTTCCTCCTTACTCCTTAATCCTTTCAGGGGGGCCTTCTTACCCACCTACAGCCTCAGTTTCCCCACTCTGTACTAATGAGGCCCACGTTTGTCTCCAGCCCCAGCCCTTCCCCTGAGCCCCTGAACATCCTCCAGACTCCTCCCACGTAGCAGATCCTACCCTGGTTGGAGTGTCTCACCAAGGCTGCCCACCTACCTATCTGTCCCCGTCTCAGAGACAACCCTACCACCCCATGTCTCCGATCTGAGTCCCCACCCTCCCTCTGGGTCTCCACAGTACAATTCACAACCGCCTGTTCACTGTCATATCCTCAGCCCCTGACGCCTAGACAAGATATGATAAATATATGTTAAATAGATGGATAAATGAAGCAAGTGATTTTTAAGCAATTAGTAGTGAAGAACTTACCGGTCACTCATGACGCACCACACCCTGTCCTAAGTGGTTCATATATATTTGAAGGACATGATTACTCTGCCTGTGAGTGGCTATGTAGAGTGATGGTTAAGAACCCAGGGTTTGGAGGTGCCTGAGTGGCCCTGTCGGTTAATTTCGGCTCAGGTCAATATCTCGTAGTTGGTGAGATCAAGCCCCAAGTCAGGATCTGTGCTGAAAGCATGAAGCCTGCTTTGGATTCTCTCTCCCTTTCTCTCTACTCCTCCCCAGCTCTCTCTCAAAATAAATAAACTATAAAATAAAAAAAGAGAGAGAACTCAGGGTTTAAGGAAGCTGTGTGGCTTTCGACAAGTGGCTTCACCTGTCTGTGCCTCACTTTTCCTCTCTGTAAAATGGGGATGATAATGACCCCTATTTCAGGGGGGTGAAGATTAAGTGAGTTAAATCCTTGGTGAGGGACATGAAATCGCACCAGGCACCGAGCAGGACCTCTGTGAGGGTGGCCCTCACATACAGGGGGTTTCGCCAGCTACTAACATCCCAGAACTCCCTAAGACTCTGGTCTCAACTCTCTGACTGAGGAAAAGACGACTGGGCAGGTGCCCCCGCTCTTCCCTTTCTCCACTAAGATGTGGGGGGAGGTTTGCCATGTCTTCACAGCCTGATTCTGGGGGAATCCGTTAGCAGACCTAGGTCTGCGTCTCCACGTGGCCTCTTGGATATAACAGAAGTGAGTCCCCCCTGTTCCTCCTTTAATTCCCAATTTCTTTGAACCCACCTGGGCTCCTTGAGTCACCAGCAGCTCCCGTTGACCCTTGGAGTCTCCATAGCAAGAATGTAAGTGAAGGACAATTATTATGTCCACATCAAAGACACGCTCATTCCCTAAATGCGTATTGACCACCTGCCATGTTCCAGGCGCTTTGCCCGTCCAGGGGTGGAAGGGATTATGACCAAGACAAACTCCTTGTCCTTGCTGGTGAGGGAGGGGCCAGGGACACTCGGTAAGGGAAAGCAAAGCCAATATGGAACGTGTGTCAGTAAGCATTGTAGGGAAAAGTAAGGCTGAGGAAGGAGAAAGGAAAGCCCCAGATCGGGAGCTGCAAATCTGAACCAGGGAAAACCTCGCTGAGAAGGTGACACTGAAACAAAGACCTGGAGGAGAGGTGGGGGCGAAGTAAGCGGACATCGAGGGGAAGCGTGTTTCTGACAGAAGAGCGGCGGAGCAACGGGCCTGAGGCAGGCAGGTGTCGGGCATGTTGCAAGAGTAGCAAGGAGGCCAGTGTGGCTGGAGGGCAGTGAGCTCTAGAGGGCTGAGGAGAGGAGAGCAGAGGAGCCGGATGGGCAAAACCTTCTGGGCTGTCATGAGACTCTGGCCTTAGGTGAGGACACCGAGGTCCTAAGAGACCTAATACAAGGCAACACTTAGTAGAACTGACTACGAGCTAGCTACTGTTCTATGCATTTTCCATGTGTTCATTCCTTGTCACCTCACTCACCAAGCTTCAGTCTTCTCCCTGGGAAATGGAGCTTGGAATAACTCCTGGGATCCGTGTGAAGATTGTATCAATAAGCTAGTATATGAAGTCACTTATTATACATTTTTAAAGATTTTTAATGTTTACTTTTTTACTTAAAAAATTTTTAAGGTTTTTATCTATTTTTGAGAGAGAGACAGACAGAGCTGAGCAGAGGAGGGGCAGGGAGAGAGGGAGACAGAATCCGAAGCAGCTCCAGGCTCTGAGCTGTCTGCACAGAGCCCGCCGCGGGGCTCCAGCCCACAAATGGTGAGATCATGGCCTGAGCCAACGTTGGACGCTTAACTGACTGAGCCACCCAGGCACCCCATAATATTTTTTTATTTTAGAGACAGTGTTCGTGGTGGAGGGGCAGAAAGGGGGAGAGAATCTTAAGCAGGCTCTGTGCTCAGTACACAACCTGACAAGAGGCTTGATCTCACAACCAAGATCATGACCTGAGCCAAAACCAAAAGTCGGATGCTTCACCAACTGATCCACCCAGGCGCCCGGAATCACTTATTACTATAGTGACAACCTATATTAAGCGCTTATCATGTGCTGGGCTCCTCCCATTCTTCTGTCCAGCCACACTCCACATAGCAACTCACGAGGTAGATGCTGTTATCATCCAATTGTCGAAAAAAATGGACAAAAAATGAGGCCCACAGAGGTTATACTACTCGTCCAAGGCCACACAGTAAGTGGCAGACACAGGATTCAAACCCAGATCCTGGGCTCTTGACCAATTTATTCCCCTGAATAAACAGTATCTGTGGGATACAGCTACTTTTTATATTTCTAACAATTTCTTTTAAAAAAATTTTTAAATGCATCTATTATTTTATTTTGAGAGACAGAGACAGAGAGAGCAGGAGGGGCACAGAGAGAGGGAGACACAGATTCTGAGGCAGGCTCCAGGCTCTGAGCTGTCAGCACAGAGACCGACACGGGGCTCGAACCCACAGACTGTGAGATCATGACCTGAGCTGAAGTCGGATGCTCAACTGACTGAGCCACCCAGGCGCCCCAATATTTCTAACAATTTCTAAACAGTTTTCCCTTCTCGGTGGTGGGGGAGAAGAGACAGGCCCTGGAAGGATCCAGCAACCTGAGCCATTCTCATGTCCCCCGCTGCTCCCCCAGGACCTTCAGGTCTCCTGCCTCAATGCCCAGCAAAACCAGCATCTCCATGCCTCTCTGAGCCGCTTGCACCGGGTAGTACAGGTAACACCTGCCGGCCGGCTCCACGACCGCTGCTGGGCACCCTGCGGCCTGACCAGGGTCTCTCTCCCCCGCAGAGGCCTGACCCCGGTCTCCCTCACCCTCAGCACGCCCGGGCCCAGCATGTGAGGCTCCTGGTGGACGCTGAGTACACCTTCTTGAACCCTGCGCTCTCTCTGCTGGTGGATGTCCTGGCCACGCGCTGGAACAGCCCCAGCGAAGGCGGGCCCTGGGTGTGGAACACTTACCAGGCCTATCTGAAGGTGTGTGGCGCGCTCTGGGGGACTGCGGGTCGGGGTCCCGGTGTCCTGACCCGAAGCTGCCGGGGTTGCTCCACCAGGACACACATGAGCGGCTGAGGTTGGCCGCTGAGGCCGCCGACAGGGCTGGCCTGGCCTTCGGAGTGAAGTTGGTACGAGGGGCATATCTGGACAAGGAGAGAGAGACGGCTCGGCACCAAGGGACAGAAGACCCCACTCAGCCTGACTATGAGGCTACCAATCAGAGGTAGGACTGGGCCAGACGGGCCTCTGAGATAAATCACAGCAGCTGACCTCTCATTAGCGCGCCCTCCGTGATGCTCTCATCCCATGTCCATACGCTCCTTCCTCTCCCTGGTTCAGGACATCGTCCCTTCCGACCCTGAACAGCAGCCTCCTCTCTGGGCTCCCTGCTTCCCCCTTTGTGTCCCCCCTGCCCCAGTGTGTTCCCTACAGGCAGCCAGAGGGAGCCTGTTAATATCAAAGTCAGATCCTGTCCGTCCTCAATTCAAAACCCTTCCATGGCTCCCACTGCGCCTCAATAACCCAAACCCTAACGCAGCCCACAGCCACCACGTGATCTGCTCTCGTCGCCTCCCTAACTTCTCTTCCTCCCACTCTGCTCCTCACCCCCTGCACTCCGGCCACACTGGCCTCCTCCAGGATCCCCAGTGCCCTTGCACTTTCTGCTCCCACGGCCTAGAACGTTCTCCCCCCACACAGCTGCGTGGCTCAGTCCCTCCCCTCCTTACGTCTTTTCTGATGGGCACCTTCTCAGGGGAACTTCCCTGCCCCCCATCAAAAACTAGAACACCCACACCTACTCTCTTCCTGAATTTATTTTTCTCTTTAGTACTTACTGACATCGGAGGTTCTATACACTTTCGTATTCAATTGCACACTGTCTCTCTCCTCCTCTAGAATGTGGGCTCGGGAGAGCAGGGGTTTCTGATTTGTTCTTTGCTGAATGTCCAGTGCTTAGAATCATGCTTCTATATGACAGCGTCTCAGTACAGATCTGTTGAAAACATAAATAAACAACCCCAAGCAGTAGGTACCATCATTATTATCCCCCATTTCAGAGGGAGGAACCCAGGCACAGAGGGATGGAATCACTTACCCAAGGTCACATAGTTAGTAAGTGGTAGGGCCACGTTTTGAACTCAGCAAGCTGGCCCTCGACGCTGAATTCTTACTCACCTCAAATCACTGTGTGTTGGGAAGAAATTTAAGTAAGCTCCTTGGGCTCCCATCCCAGGACCCCAGGGAGGAGGAAATAGTTCCTTTACCACATATTTTCTGATCACCTGATTTGGGTCAGGACCTGTGCTGGGTCCTGGTCCCAGTATCAACCCAGGTGGTCCCCAAGCCCCCTCCTCATGGAGCTTACAAAGTCTAACTCCATTTCACATTGGATCCAGGAGAGGTTTCTAGAGCTGCAGGGATGGACTCAAACTTACAGGGCAAGTGGCCAAGCCATGGCTGGAACCAAGGCCTCCAAGGCCCATGAAAGCTCCTATGTACAGTTGTGCCCCACAGACTTAATCACTGCAACTATTATTGTCTCTTTTTGCTAAGATATAATTCACATACCATAAAACTCACCACTTTAAAGTGTACAATTCAGTGGATTTCAGCATATTCACAAAGTTGTGCAACCATCACCACTAATTCCAGAACATTACGTCACCCACCAAAAGAAACCCTGTCACTCCCCATTCCTCTAATCTGTCTGTTTCCATGGATTTGCACATTCTAGACATTTCCTATCAACGGAGTCATAGAATATATGACCTTTTGTGCCTTGCCTCTTTCACTTGGCGTAATGTTTTCAGGGTTCAACCATGTTGTTGGATGAAGTAGTACTTCACTCCCTCTTATGTCTAAATAATATTCCACGGTATGGAAGGACCACATTTTGTTTGGCCGCTCGTCAGCTGACGGACATTTGGGTCACTTCCACTTTGGGCTCTTGTGCCTAGTGCTGCTATGAACACTCCTGTGCACATTTTTGTGCAAATCTACACTTGCAATTCGCTTGAAAGCTCAATCCTCTAGGAGTGGAATCGCTGGGTTATAACTTTTTGAGGAATCGCCAGATGGTTTTTCCAAAGCTGCTGCACCATTTTCACGTTATACATTCTGAATAAATAATAAATTTATGTGATTAAAAATCAAAATGAGGGGCGCCTGGGTGGCTCAGTCAGTTGAGTGTCCGGCTTCAGCTCAGGTCTCACGGTTCAAGGGTTCAAGCCCCACATCAGGCTCTGTGCTGACAGCTCAGAGCCTGGAGCCTGCTTCAGATTCTGTGTCTCCCTCTCTCTCTGACCCTCCCTTGCTCATGCTGTCTTTCTCTCTCTCTCAAAAATAAATAAAATACATAAATTTTTTTTAAAAAATCAAAATTATGTGAAAATGAATACACCGATATATGTCGCTTCCACCCAAATCCCCATCTTTTTGGAGGCTCCTTGCCCTCCGCAGGTAACCACTTTTGTTAGTTTCCTAAGTTCATTTACATATAAATAGGCAAACACAAAGACTTTTGTGTGTCTATGTACATATCATGTCTACACACTGCTCCCTGCTTTTCCACTTAACTGCTTATTTTAAAGGACGAATAGTCTAGTGATAATAAACCTAGGCCCTAATGCATGAGACAGCCTGGCTTCGAATCCCAGTCCAGCCACTTCTGGCTGTGTGACCTGGGAGCAAGCTTCAGTCTTCCCCTCTGTAAAATGGAAATAACCAGAATGTCTCCTCATGGAGCTGGCCTGAGAGTCAGAAGAGTGAATGTGTGTGTGTCAGGCAGGACCCCAGAAGAAAGTGAATTCCAAGCAAAGGGCTTTAACTAAAAGAAACATAGTAAAATGTGCTCTCTTTATAGAGTGTGGGCAAGATTAGGGGAAGTCACGAGGAACATTGAGGAAGCCTGGAACCCACAAGAGCGTGAGGCTGTTAGGGTCCCTGTGCTATCGCTGAGGAGGAAGGGCCACCCTAGAGATGTTGTCACCCACAGAGCAGACAGGGTGGGTCAGGGAGGGGGCTGAGGGGTGAAATACCCCAAGCTCTCTCTCCTCCCACCTTCTGATCTCCTGCCCATTACACCGTGGGTGTACATACCATGTCTACACACCTGACATAAATGTCAGGTTCCTGGGTAGGGGGCCAAGGAGGTCAGAGAACAGATCTGGGGGGCAACGGAGAATGACTAGCCTAGTACATGAAGTCCTCAGGGTAGCACCTGGCCTGCAGCAAGCTGAGAAAGCGCTGCCGGTCACCTTCCCTTTCCATATCAGTGCCCGAGAGCCTCCTCGTCGCTTTGCACGGCTGCCGAACCCTCCCCTCTCCATCGCGTGCCATCATTCGTTTCCACCAGCCTCCACTTACAGTTGGGTTATTGCTACTCGTGTTCTGTAGATAATGCCGCAGTGAATGACCTTAGGTAAATGTCATCTGGTGCGTATGACGTGGCCCTTTGCCGTGAGCCTGCCGTTGTGCCAGGGGCTTTATGACACCTTCATCTTACTCCATCCTTAACAGCACTGTTAGGTGAGCTTGAACTGTTACAGGAGAGGAAAAAGACTCAGAGAAGGGCTAACCCCTGCACCTGCTGCAGGTGGAATGGGGATGCTTTTTGACGCAGGAGCCCTTACTCCCTGGGACCCGGCACTTAGTCCACCGGGTGCCATAGGCTGAACAGAACATCTCCCTTCAGCTACAGCCGCTGTCTGGAGCTGATGTTGACCCAGGTGTCCCACCGTGGCCCCAGGTGCCACCTCATGGTGGCTTCCCACAATGAGGAATCTGTGCGCCAAGCAACCAAGCGGTATGTAAATGAATGGAAATAAGTACCTTCAAGAAGGCCCCCTTCCTTCCTCTCCCTTACTCACACGCCAGGGTGGGCAGAGGGGGTGGACATGGAACAGGGGGAGGGACGGTGAGATGCCAGGAGGTCCACAAGGGTTCTGGGGAGGCTCTTCAGACTAAACATGACATTGCTCCTTATTTGCTGGGGCATAGGGAGGTCTCAGGGTCGCAGGGAAGGAGTGGGACTCACTGGAGAGCTTTCCAGGGACTTGAGGGCAGTGGTTATCTATCATGGAGTTTGGAAGTACTTCAATATTTTAATGACTGGAATAGCCATAGGAGAACATAATGGTGGAGTATCAGCTCTAGATCCAGCCACTGTCTGGATTGACAATGTGGCCTTTTTTGTAGCATGTGGGAGCTGGGCATTCCTCTGGATGGGCCTGTCTGTTTTGGACAACTTCTAGGGATGTGTGACCATGTCTCCTTGGCACTGGGTATGTAAACGGCCCATTCTCCCCACACTCCCCCACCATGCCCTCCCCATACCCCCCCACCATGCCCTCCGAAGCTCCAGCCCTCATTTCCTCCCAGCCGAATCCCTTCTCCCATTCCCAACCAATGCCTGGCCAGGCTCCCATCCAGAGCCTGCACCCGCCCAGAGCCTGCACCCGCCCAGCCACCAGACCCTTCCAGACACATCTGGTGTTCCCATTATCCACAGGCCTTGCATGCCTGTCTCTGAGCCTGCTGTCTGTTGGTTTTGCTGGTTCTTGGTCGTGGTGTCTTGTTTCCTGTGTGCTTTGTTATCTTTCCTGTGTTACTCCCCTGGGTCTGAGACCAGAAGATTTATGTTTTCTTCTGCAGGCACTAAGGGGTACAAAACCACTTTACCCTAGAGCTCGAGGTTTCTTGAGGCATTTCAGTGATGCAAATTTGAGCTACAAATATGTGAGAGGGCTAATCCATGGCCTCAGTTCTCTCACAGATGGCTTTCTGTTTTCTTCTGTGCTCCACCTACGGCCAAGGCCACCATTCCCTGTGAGTGGGGGGAAGGCGGGAGGGCTGAGTTCTAGTTAGGATGCAGCTTGCTTTGAGGAAGGTCTCCATTACCACTCTCACTTTGGTCAGGCCCTGGGTCTCGATCTCTGCATCCCCTGGACTCTGCGAGGTCATCAAATAGCAGGTCACTTTTGCCTTCAGGGTAGAAAGACTTATGCATCCCTTCCCTCCAGGCTCTCACTTTCTCTTAATTTTGGATTAGTAAGGCCCTTACTCTTTTGATAGTATTTTAATAACTTTAAGAAGATTTTCTACACGTTTACTGCAAGATTTCTAGGTTTTTCAGTGGGAAATACTGTCCTAATCACCTAGTCTGCCATGTTGTCCGAAATGAAAGTCTCTGTTCCAGACGGGGCCTCACCCCAACCAGGCGTTCACACCCTGCCAACACTCTCCCCACAGGCCAGGCCGGCTATGCCGTATATAAGTCTGTCCCTTATGGTTCCCTGGAGGAGGTGATCCCCTACCTGATCCGGAGGGCGCAGGAGAACCGGAGTGTGCTGCAGGGTGCCCGCAGGGAACAGAAGCTGCTCAGCCAAGAACTTCGCCGGAGGCTGCTGGGGCGGGGCCTGAGAGTTCCCCATTAGCACCCCCAGGGGTCCTGTGGTTAATAAAGATCCTGAGCTATTGCCCAGGCCAATGCCCTGCACTGAAGCTGACTCCTTGGGGAAGGATTAACCTCGACCTCAGTCAGCCCATGCTCGGGAGACCTTTAGCTGACCCTGGAGCACAGCAAGGGCATTGATCAAAGGCTAATGATGCCTCCCCCTAACTCTGAGGCAGCCTATCCTGCAATGGGCCTGGAATCGACTCTACTCAGCCAGTCAGTGCCTGATGTGGGAACTTCCTTCACTCCAGTGATGGCCAGATAAAGAGCAGACTTTGAGGCACCGCATTAAGAGGCTGGGAGGAACAGAGGGAAGAGGCAAACCACTCATTCACTTCATGCAGCTCCTTCTGAGCTACGCCCTGAGGTGAACAAGCTGAGGACACAACAGTGCAGGCCCTGCCTCCCAGAGCTTGATCAGTAGTGGTAGACAGACCCGTCTTCAGACAATGACAGCCTGGTGGACCAAGAGGACACCTGGTGCTCAGAGGGCTTCCCAGAGAAATCATAAGACTAATGAAGTGAATGCTAAGAGCATTCAAAAGCAAGGGCATATCCATAGACAGAAAAGCATGGAACAGACTGGGGAGTGGGGAGACAGGGATGGAGGGGTAGGCAGGCCAGATGATGCCATCTTTGGTGCCAGACTTCAGGGCTTGGACTCTTGGGAATCAGGACGGTTTCAAGTAAGGGAGGGGCAGAGTCAGGCCTGACTCAATGATTCCCCTGGTACCACGTAGAGGGGTAGAGGGTGTACCTCAGTGGGGAGGTGGGCTGGGAGCCGGAGGGAAGCTGGGGTAAGAAGTCCCCGCAGGCTGCTGGAGCGTGGCAGGGCTGTAACAAACTGAGGGGGCTGCTGGCTGGTGGGAAGGACACTCAGGAGGCTGAGTAGATGGGCCCTCGGTGGATAGGCTGGATGGGAGGGAGACATTGCAGGGCGATGCCCAGGGCTCTGGCTTGAAGGGTGAGGTGGGGGACCCTGAGATGGGGATTGGGAAAGAAATGCAGTTTGGGGGAGATACTGCAGCAAGTGTGGGACCCAGTAGATGTGAGGGTCCCAGGGGATTTTCAGGGGGAGGTTTCCAGGTTTGGTGCAAAGAGACGAGACTGGGGCACGGAAAGGGAGGAAATAGCCCATGGGGATGGTAAGAAGCATGGGAAGAAGACAGCCAAGGACAGGGATGGGGAAGGGCCCACCACTTCAAACAAGTCCTGGGGCAGGCGTAACCACGGATAACGTTGGGCACACCCCACAGCTCTGAGGTCAACATCTCATTTTCTTTTCTTGCGTGACTTCAAGTGACTTCAAGGCTTAAGATGCACCTCGCGGGGCTGGGGGGGGGGGGCGCCTACTGCGCGCGCGCAAACGTGACCGGAAGGGGCACTGATGCGCATGCGCTGCTGCTTCCCGCCCAGCCTCCAGAGCTACTGTGCCTGGGTCACCGGGCAGTCAAGGAGTGATCGCTGTGGAAGCCCAAGGGTAGGTGCCAAGACCCCTGGGCTGGGGCCTAGGCCCCAAAACTTTACTAGAGCTGACTGGGCCCTCAGCTCTCCACCAGACTCCTCCTCCAGGCCGCCGTCTCCCTCCTTCCCAACCTTGGTGGCCCGCAACCCTACCCTTTATTGGCCTCTGGCTCCCATCCCACAGACACAGACGGCAGGTCCCCTCCTTCCTCGGTCCCTTCCCCTAGCCCGGAGGCCCCACCCCAGCACCCAGAGGCTGCCCTGAACCTCGGTCCGCGTCCCCAG
Source organism: Suricata suricatta (assembly GCF_006229205.1). Taxonomy (NCBI): domain Eukaryota; kingdom Metazoa; phylum Chordata; class Mammalia; order Carnivora; family Herpestidae; genus Suricata; species Suricata suricatta. Next base: position 42,610,634 of record NC_043715.1, on the reverse strand, counting down.
CCCTCAGACCCTCTCCCAGCCCGCAGACACTGCCCTCCCTTCACCCACCTCGCATAGCCTGGAGATCCTGCCCCTTCTCAGGTCCCAACCCTCAGGCCCCTCTTCTCCAGATCCTTCTCCTAAACCCCTAGACTTCTTTCATAGCCTCAGATCTTATCCCTGGAGTCCTACACCTCCCTGAGATGGGGTGCCCAGCCCTCAGACTCCCTTGGACCCCAGACCTGCTGCTCATAGCTCTCCCAGAGCCCACCCCTTTGCTCATTCGAACACATAACAACAAATCAGACTCCTCCGGAGCCCTTCCGTTTCTCACTGCCCTCCAGGACTCCCAGCCGGCTCTGTTTTCACTGACCCCAGAGGTTCTGTCTTCACCTTCTCCTGTCCTCATGAGACCCCTAGGTGATCCCCGCCCGGGAGCTGACCGAGGCGGAAGCTCACAGATGCCCTCCCTGCGCCCTCCGTTCCCCGTGGAGTGGGGCTCTGTCAGGGATCCAGACGCCCAGGTGGGACACCTGCATCGCCTGGCCGTGGCTGGGGGCCCCGGCGGGGGCCTCACCCGGCTCCTGCGCAGAGGTGAGGGTCTGGCTGCTGCAGTGGCCCATGGGGGCACGATCAGGAGGCCACACGGAAGGTGTGGCTTCAGTTGGCCGGTCAACAGCTGTGTAGCAGGCACCTTGTCTATGATGGGGACTTAGGGGCGAACATAACTTTCTGGGTCATTTCAAGTGGAATCTATTATGAGAATTTAAGAAAATGGTGAGGATGAAGTAGATACACTGAAAAGGATCGCTTTTTGGATGGGGTGATACTGGTCCCACAATGTAAAAGTTGGTCATGCAAAAACCTGGGGGAAGGGCATTTCAGAAGGGTGGAATGGCCACTGCAATGGCTTTGGAGTCGAACCAGACTGGGTATGTGTAAGTAGCCTTGGAGCAAGGGGACTCCGGGAGAGGGCTGAAGCGAAGAGGCAGCAGGTGCAGACAGGAAAGAGCCTCAAAATAGTGTGTGAATTTTGTTAGATTTTGTTCTTTGTGTGATGGGAAACCATTGGAGTTGTTGGCAGGAAATAAACATCTAATTTACAATTTCCGTTTTTTTCATTGATTTTTTGTAAGTTGATTGTGTATCTGGCTACTACTCTCTGAACTTAATTAATCGTTGTAATTTTTGGTTCTTTTACATTTTTTGTTACCTGCAGATGGTGATTGTTTGGTCCAGCCCTTTAAACTCAAATTCTTTTTTCTCATGCAAGGTGTTGGCCAGAACAGAACCCCCGAACTTTGTTGTGGGTATATATCTCTTTCCTTTTTTTTTAATGTTTATTTATTTCTGAGAGACAGAGCATGAGCAGGGGAAGGGCAGAGAGAGAAGGAGACACAGACTCTGAAATAGGCTCCAGGCTCTGAGCTGTCAGCACAGAGCCTGAGGCAAGGCTCGAACCATGAACCTCAAGATCATGACCGAGCCAAAGTCAGCTGCTTAACCAACTGAGCCACTCAGGCGCCCCTCTTTCTTGATATTAAAGGGAATTAATCTGTATTTCTGCATTAAGTATTGTGCTTATTCTTGGGTTTTGGTATATAATTTAATAAAGTGAGGAAGTTCCCATCTATTCTGAGTTTTTAAGATATTCCTCCCACCCCCGTCATAAGTAGGTATTGAATTTTATCAGGTGCTTTTTCTGTATCTGTTAAGTCAAGTGTGATTTTTGTTCTTTAATCCGTGAATGTCTTTTCTTACATTGATTTTGTTATGTTGAATCATCCTTGATTTTGGGGAATAAATCTTTTAGATAATCCCTTTTACTTTACATAGGGGTTTGCATATATGATCATAAATTGAACTGAAATATACTTTCGTTTTTGGCTCTGGAAGTTCATCTGGTTTTGGAACTCAGATCTTACTAGTTTCATAAAAGTAGACTTGCACTCTTTTTCTCTCTTTTTTTTTTGTTTTTGTTTTTTGTTTTTGGATCAACTTGTGTAAGATTACCTCTAGCAGCAGGGATGGTGGGTATGGAGAGAAGGGGTCAGCAGGGGGAGCTGAGCAGGATGATGGGGGGAAGGGAGTGGCCTAGGCTGGGAGGTGTAGATAAGGCTGCTGCTTGAATTCGGCTCTTAGAAGCGGTAGGTTAGGCATCAAATTCAGCTCAGGTCATGATCTCACGGTTCGTGGGTTCAAGCCCCACATCAGGTTCTGTGCTGACAGCTCAGAGCCTGAAGCCTGTCTTCGGATTCTGTGTCTCCCTCTCTCTCTGCCCCTCCCTTGTTTGCACTCTGTCTTTCTCTGTCTCAAAAATAAATAAATATTAAAAAATTTTTTTAAATTAAAAAAAAGAAGCAGTTTTCAAAAATAACCGAGAGATTTCCTGATAAAATCTAAAGAGTTTGCTTTTCTTGAAGAATTGGATGGTGGCCACATGGGACGTGTATACGTACACTGAATTAGAGCTGGGTAGAGGCTGGCTGCCCTGGATAGTGCACAAGGCTCCTGTAAGCTGGAGTCCCTGAAAAGTCCACTGCCCCCTGCCCCTGGGTACCTTGATGTGATCATGCCACTTCTGGGACGGCCGATGGGTGTCAGCAGGGCAGGTCGATGTCACCCTTGTTGCAACTCTGTGGCCTTACTAATAGTGAGCACTGTGTTGAGGCGGACTCTGAGGCAGAGTCCTCAGTGGCTGGGGGTTCCAGGACGTACAGATGGAACCTGGAGTCGAGGGTCACCTGGTCGAGGAGGGACTGTGGGGACTGGGAATTGGCCAAGGTGTTGCATGGCAGCTCTCAGGACCTCTGCCTCCGGAGTAGAGGGCAGGGACAATCCTAAGGCTGGCTGCCCCTCAGTTGTCCAGGTGGATGGTGAGAACTCTGCTGGGCAGACGGGGCTCTTCCTTTCGGCGCTGCTGGGCCACAGCTCTGCCGTGCAGCTCCTGCTGACCTTTGGCGCCGACCCCAACCAGTGAGTGGACAGATGCGGTGGCCCCACACTCCCAGGTCTCTGAGGCGGAGTCCCAGGGAGCTTGGGAGCCAGGGCTTTCTTCAAGAGACACCTCTCCCTCCTCCCTCAAGACCCTCCCATCCCCAGAGATCTCCCCCTTGTTCTCTGAATTAACCCCTTGTCCTCCAGTGACTATTCCCATTCTCCCGGTTCCTCCCATGGTCACAGTGATCTCTCACCTCTCAAAGACCCCACCGTGTCCCCAAGTGACCCCTCCTGTTCTGATATCCACCTGCCATGTTCTTTTCATCCCTCAGTGCTTCCATCCTGCCGCCTCTGGTCCCTCTTCTGCCCCTTTCCTAATCCGTTTCTGTCCTCGTCGTTCTGCAGCCGCTGCCTCGATGGCAGCACACCTGTGCACGCAGCCGCCTTCTCCGGCCGCAGCCCAGTGATGCTGCACCTGCTGCAGGCAGGGGGTGACCTGCGTCTACATGACCAGCAGGGTCGCACGCCTCGGGACTGGGCAGAGCAGGGTGGTGCCAGGCAGAGCCGGGAGGTGAGCGGCGGCCCAGGTGGGGTGGGGACATATAGAGCCAGCACCCGCATCTGCTTCAGCGCACCCAACCCCCATCCAGGTGCTGGAGCTCCTAGAGCTGTGCCGAGCCCGCATGTCAGCGCTGGTGCACGGCGGTGGGTGGGCAGCCGGTGTGTCCCCGGGCTGGCTGCAGGCCAGCTCTGCCCACCACCTATGTGGCCTCCTGTCGTTGCTGCGGCGGCATCGTGCAGGCAGGTAACTATCCACACATGAATCCCACTCGCCCACCACTCCCCAGCTACCCTGGACTCACCCCTGCACTTCCCTTTGCCCCAGGGCACCAAGGCGGGAGCAGATCAGAAGACCCCCCCAAATCCCAGCCTTGGGGTTTGGCCAGGTAAGCAGGAGAGGTTGGGGGAGCAGGGACCACCCCTGTCCGTGTCTTGCCTCATAGTCCCACTCCCCATCCTCAGCTGAGCAGCCTGTGGCCACTGGGGCTGGTAACAGGCATACCCCTCGCGGACCCCAAGGAGCTGCTGCCAGCCCAGGGCGAGCCCGACCGCACCTACGAGAGCAGCTCCCACACCCTCATGGCCAAGTGAGAGCTCCCCGCCCCCATGCCCCTGCCTCGCTGCCCAGCAGAGCTCTGGGACGTGTCCAGCTTTCCTCCTTCCCTCACAGGGAAAGCCCCCTTGTGTCAGACCTGCACTCTTACCCCTTCCCCATTCTCTAGCCTCCTGTGGAGGGGCCACCCTGTGACAGCTCGGCAGCTGAAGGTACCAGGAACTCAGCCTGATGTGCTGTTGGCTGACCTTCAGCACTGCAGGTAGCACCCCCGACCCCCAGCCCTGCCCTCAAGCTAGCCCTGTCCCGCAGACCAGTCCCCTGCCTGCCCTTCCTACTCAAGTGTGTCACAAGCAGAAGGCCAGGGAGTGTGGCAGCTGCCACTGTTACAGTCTTCCCCTCTGGGCCAGCACCTGGCACAGAGCCTTCCTACCGGAGTGATCAGCCCTCCCCCTGACCGTGAAGTGGCTCCCCGTTCTGTGTGCTGTGTGTTATAGACCACAGAGAGGTGGCTGGGTGCCAGGAGGGTACCACAGGTGGGGTGTGAACTGGGTGCTGGCCCCGCGAGCCAGGTCTCACTTTCTCCTCTGTCTGGCGGCTGGTGCAGATTGTTAACCCCTGGCACGTGGTGAGCTGTGCCCAGGAGCAGCTCCTGCCACCCACGCAGGTTGGGGCATCCTTGTGAGTGGCCTGCTCTCCTCCCTCCCAGCACCCTGCACCACCCCAACGTGTTGCTGCTGATGGCACTGAGCCCCTCGGCAGACCTGTCAGGGCTGTGCCTTCTCTTCGAACCCGTGTGGCTGGGTTCCCTGCATGTGGTGCTGCACCCACAGGGACCGAGTCACGGAGGGCCCCGCACTGTGCCAGGCCTGCCGCCCGGCCACCTGCTGCTGCAGGTGCTGGAGGCCCTGCTGTTCCTGCAGGCCCGCTGGCGTGCTCACGGCGGCCTTAGCTCTCACGCTGTGCAGCTGGTACGGCCAGGCCTGGCCAAGGTGGGCAGCCTGGAGCACGGGCGCCCACTGCACCAACGCTGGCTGCAGCCCAGGTGAGTGCCTCACCTGCCCAACCCTGTGTCCCTGTCCAGTGGCCATTGGTTCACCAGGCCCCTCGACCTCCACAGGCCAGAGCAGGGTTACCCCTGGGGAGGCCCAGGCCCCGGGCTACCCCCGCCTCCTGAACTGTACCCATGGCTGCCACTTGAGCTCATCTGCGGGGACATGCCTGCCACCACCTCAGATCTCTACAGCTTCTGCATCCTGGCCCAGGAGGTCTTCACTGGTCAGTGAGTGATCCTACACCCTGCCCCCCTGAGGCACCTCTCCTGTTTGGGGACCCCAGTCACACTTCCTCACAGGAGAGCTGCCCTGGGCTGGGAAAGAGGGGCCTGAGGTGAAGGCTAGGCTGGAGGCAGGTGAAAGCCCGGCCCTGGATCCCCTGGTACCAGCCCCCTACCAGGCCCTGGTTCAGGCTGGGCTGGGCCTCGCGCCCGCTGACCGCCGGGGCAGCCTGCAGAGTACTCGATACCTGCTGCGGGAGGCCATGGCCCAGGTACAGGACAGGTTGGCAGGGTGGGTGGTCGCCGTGGGACCTTAGGCAGGACCCAGGTCCCACACTCAGCCTACGTTCCACAGGACTCGGCTCCTGCGGTGGGCTCCCGGAAGCACTGGACCACATGGTACCCTTCTGCCCAGGGTTCCCCACCAGGTGAGAGGGCAGGGAGGGGGTGGGAGCAGGGGCTGAGCTTGGCTCTGCTCTCCCCATTCCAACCAGCTGGTCTGTCCCCCCAGAGACACTGTACTGTGAGGTGGCTCCCAGAGCCAAGACTACACCCAGGCCTGTGCCCCCCGTGATACCCCCAGGCCCCTCCCCACGCCAGGTAGGAGCCAGAGCACGGGCATGGAGGGCCACGGGAGCTGTAGGGCACCTGGGCAGGCCCTCCCAGCTCTCTGCCATTGCTCTCCACAGGCCCTGGAGACTCCTGAGATGGCAGGCCACAGCAGAGTCCAGAGGGCCACAGCCTGGGACTCAGGCAGCAGCTTGACTCTAGGCAGCCTGAGTCCCAGCCCCAGCCTCTACACAGGCTCCAGCCCCGCAGCCAAGGTCGGCCTGCACCGCTGCCTGGAGCCCAGCTCAACAGTATGGACACCCCCAGGGTCCTGTGCAACCATCCATTTGTTAATCTGTTACCCCTCACCCAGTTGTCACCAACCCCCATTTCCCTGGCTGCCTCTCCTTTGACCAGGGACTGGCAGGACCACCCCCAACTGTCCTCTCACCCACCTGCCCCCCTGACCAATCCTACTTTCCCCAGGGCCCTGCCCTGCGCTCCGTCAGGACTCAGTGTCCCTTCTGGGGACCCAGGGCTCCGTGGAGCAGTTTGAGAGGAAGTCCTCAGCCACGATGCAAGCCCTGCAGGGGCTGTAGTGTCATACACACAGGGCTGCCCTGCTGGGCCCCGGGCTCTGTGAGCCCACCCTCTGCCTGCTGACCCACAGGGAGGCCTCCCACACCCTGGAGGCTGCTGGCAGAGAAGGCCACGAGGCCAGGTGAAGCAGAGGACCCTGAGCCTATCCCCTGCCCCATGTCACCCTCCGAGGCCCCTCCTGAGCTCCTTGGCCACTGGGGGGCAGCTCCAGCCTTTTCCCCCTGCAGGTGCCCAGTCCTGAGCTGATCAAAGGAGGTCTCTTCTCCAGCCTGCAGAAGTGAGAAATGGGCCCTGGGCACCCCCTGGACCCCTTCCTCATCCCTGGGGTAACCCTGGCCCCACCCCTGTCCCACTGCTCCCCAGGATGGACCTGCTGGAGGAGGTCGTAGCAGAGCTTCAAGGTGGATGCCGACTTGGAGACAGGCCCAGCCTAGACCCCACTCCTGACACAGATTCTTAGGGTCCCCACGACTGCCTCCCTGCAGTGACTCCCCACTCAGTATGCGCTGAAATAAAATTATAAAGCAGCCTGTGTCTGCCTCTTTGTTCACTGCGTCTGGCCTCAGCATGACACTAGCAGCCACATTTTCACCATTTTTATTAATTTTGTCAGATGGTTTAGTGGGGGGTGGGGGCTGGGGGGCTGGCCAGGAGCTGTTCCCCAACCCCCTATGCACAGGTCAGGACAAGCTGGGGGCTCCTGGAGGGAGAGGGAAGACAGGCTGTCAGCCTAGCCCTCAGATTTGTGCGAGAGCCCCCAGGATGGGAGGACAGTGGGGGGGCTGGGTGTGCCCTTTGGCCCAAGGTAGGGAAGCTATAACAGGTTAAAGACCCACATCGGAAACAAGTTACAAAGTTAGAAACCTAGGGTAGGGGTCAGGAGCTCAAGAAAATACAAAACAAGGGATTGGATTGGGCCAAGATCAGTGAGGGAGAAGGGAAAGGAGGAAGGTCTCTCCCAGCTGCGGCTCAGCAGTAGCTTCGGGTCTGACCCTCAGAGTGGAGGGACCAGCTGGGAGTGGGGTAGGGGGGTGGGGGACCAGCCCCCTCCCGTCCTTGCCCCCTATTCCTGTACAAAGATCCTCGGTGGTGTTCACCCTCCCTCCCATAGGCTGGTGGGGCTGCCCTATACATCAGGAGAGACTCTGGAGGGCCCCAGGGCCCAGGCACCCTGTGAGGGGTGTGGGGGCCCCAGGGGGCCCGCTGTTTCTGGGGGAGGCGGGGGGCTGGGGGGCCAGGGTCTGAACGGCTACGGGGGTGGGCAGGAGGGGAGGAGGAGCTTGAAGAGGCAGGTGAGGGACCCCTGGGCCCCAGAGCTAGGTTGACATAGAGGGGCTCAGGCCGGGTAGGGCGTCGGGCAGGATGCTGGGGGGCTGAGTAGCCAAGGTGATCATGGGGAAAGCAGGAGGGAGGTGGTGGGTAGCTGAGCAGGAAGTCAGGGGACCTGTGGAGTGGCGGCGACTGGCCAAGCGGGCCATAAGAGGCATTGAGCCTATCTGGGGGCATAGAACGAAAGGGACTCCAGGACCGAGTGGGGCCAGAGTAGGGGGGTCCCTCACCCGTCTCGATTTCATAGTACAGGTTCTCTCCCCTGTCAAGTGGTGCAGGGGGACCTGGGGGGCTCCTCCAGACCGGGCCTGGGGAGCTGGGCTGGTAGGATGGGGAACCCAGGGAGTACAAGCCTGGTTTGGGGACCCCAAGGAAGGGTGGCAGGCACTCCCGGGGGACTGAAGAGAAGCCGGGAGTAGAAACCTGTGTGGGGACAGAATACAGGAACTGAGCTGCTGTCTCTGTCTCATCCCCACACCCCCTGTACCTCCCACCTTTCCTGAGCTGGGCACTGACCTGGGAAGGGCCTCGGAGTCCCCTCCTTGAGGTCCCTGGGGGCCGCTGGCTCCTCACCAGGCTCCCATCACTTTGTTGCCTCGGTAGAGAAGGTGGGGGTCCAGGAGCCCAGGCACCCGGGTGGGCTAGGGAGTTGGGGGCTGGCCCAACCCCTGAGGTCCCTGGGGGCTCACCGCCCACCTCCAGTGACAGTGAGCGGTGAAAAGGAGAGTGGGGAGCAGAAGGGGTGCTCCCATGCTCTTGTTGGCTCTGTCTCTGGGCCACCTGCTGAGCCCGCTCAGCCAGGGCCAGGGCCATGAGGCGTGCTGGGTTCTTGGGGGGTGGGGGTGGGGCCCCCCCAGGGCGCAGGAGGGACAGAGGTGGGGGCAGCAGCGGTGAATCTGTACCAGGACCTACAGAAAGAGGAAGGGGGAGAGGAGTCAGCCAGGTCTTGGGTGCAGCTTCCGGGTCTATGAGGGTGTGGGGTAGGCTGAGCAGGACTCACCGTGCTGCCCTTGGGGCCCCCGAGGACCAGGCAGTGACAGCTTGCTGCAGATCTCCTGTTGGCAGGTGTCACTCAGCTGGGCCTCGGCCCCACGCAGCAGCAAGGGAATGAGATGGGGCCGCAGGCCTGGGTTGGGGCTGAGGGCTGGCGTTGTTGGGGTGACTGAGGCAGGTGTTCCCCCAGCCCCCAGCAGTTCCAGGACAGCAGGTGGCACTGACACAGCTAGGGGCTCTGAGATGTCCAGGGCAGTGGGCGAGGCAGGGCTGGTGGTCCCACGGGGTGAGAGGGCTTGGGGGGTCACCCTGGGTGGGAAGGCAGAGGCAGGGGCCGGGGGGGCCGGGCTGGCAGGAGGTGCAGGGTCTCCTGGTGTGGGGCTGCTGCAGCGAAAGGTCAGGGGATCAAAGTCGAGCCCCCGGAGCCCCTCCAGGCAGCGGGGTGGGCTGAAGTCCAGCTCGTCACCATCATCCAGCCAGGCTGAGGTTCGGTGTGAGGGGGAACCAGAGAGTGCCCCCAGCCCAGCTGCTGAGGATCCAGATGATGAGGACCCAGAAGAAGAGGAAGATTCAGAGGAGGAGGAGGACGAAGACAGGCTCTCGCAGGAGCCAGCAGGTGCTGGGCCCACAGGGAAAGCATCGCTGCTGGAGTGGGGTCGCCGTAGCCTGTGCAGCCTCTGGAGGCCTGGAAAGGGGGGAGCAGTTAAGTGTCAAGGGCCAGAACTTTACGTACCCATACGTCAGTGAGAATAGGGCACACAGCCCAGTAGGTTGGTGAAGGAGCACAGAGGCCCTTCCCTCAATAGGGTCACAATGGCTGCAAATCCAGGGAGAGCTGTTTGGACTCACGGTGATAAAGGAAATGAACGGCAAGACCATAAAGACAGAACCATTCCAGAGCCAAAGGCAAGAACGAAGTCTGACAACCACATAGCTTGGGAGCATGAGACCGACGGGACCCCACGAGGAGCTGGAGGGAGTACAGCACGCACCGCCACTCCGGGGCACATGTAATGCTCCCACAAGGCTGGGGGGCAGCAGAGATTGCTCACCAGAGCCCCTCAGCCCATCGGGAGTGGGACAGACATCCCATTCTGGACGGGACATCCACACACGGATACCAGAGAGCAGCTGAGAGGAGCGAGTGTCACGTGGGTAGTGGCGAGTGAAAAGTCAAGTTCCTCATACAGTCCCGTGCTCCATTTCTTAGGATACCTTTAAAGTTCCCAAACCACTAGGACTGTGCTGTATGTTAGTTATGCAGAGTCCTACAGACTATGAGACCTGAGAGCAAGGAGACGCTGACCATCATCAAGTCTCAAGGGCGCCTCCGGTGGGGAGCCGCGGATGGGAGGGGAGAAGCTTGCAGGTAAGGTGGTGGGGCTGTTTTAGTTTTGGCCTGTGGGTTCACAGGTGCTTATTTTATTATCTAGATTTGTTTTCAAAAGGAATGAATAGAAGACTGCTTGAAAGGACTCTACCCGGACCAATGATCACAGTATATCATGAACCAAGGGTGATGCTTTATCCAACTCATTGTACCTAATGTCCAGATTAAGGGGAAAAAAATCCCAACCCCCAAAATTTGAAACCCATTTAGAGGCCGCCTCAGGGCCTCCGGCCTCCCAGCTCCACCTGGGCACAGGCATGAGCCCCCCCCCCCGGTGCTCACCGGCCGCGCTGGCCTGCGATGACAGAGACTCCTCGCTTTTGGCAGATCTCAGTGTGACTGTGTCAGGGCGGCCACCTGCTAGGAGAGGTACAATGGTCACAGGGCACTTCAGAGCGCCCCCCACCCCCACCACCGCCGCCCACTGCTGGCCTCTGACCTGAAGGCTGTGGCGGAGCGCGGGTGCCCCCCAGCCAGGGTAGAGGCTTCTTCCGGGGGATGCTCGGGCCCCGGCCCAGGGCAAAGAAGGTCTTCCAGCTGCTCCCCCCTGGCTTTCGCGGTTTCTCGCGTCTCTCCCCTTTCCTCCTGGGGTTTGCATGAGACACAGGAGGCAGTTTGAGGATCTGGGACCTCCAGGCTGACCCTGTGCTCCCCCAGCATTCCACTCACCTCTCCACAGGTGAGGCTGGGGCCTTGGGAGTTACGGGCTCCGTGGGTGTCCCCAGCCGGCCCTGGGTGCGAGCCTGGGCTTCCTCCAGCGTCAGCAGGCGAGTGGAGGGGCCGCTGCCCGCAAGTGACTTGGGCCTGGGAAGGAGGCAGCGGCCTAGGGAATTGGGAAAGGGGGCCGCTGTCAGTTAAGGGTGCCATTCAAGGCCACAGGCAAAGCCAAGCGCTACAGCCCAAGCCCCGGCCCCGCAGCATGCCCACCCGGGCTGGCAAGGCAGGGGGCCAGGGCGGATCAGGCGGGAATGGGTGGGCAGCAGGCAGATGAGGAAGAGGAGTGAGGCAGAACGAGCTGATGAGGAGGCAGCTCCCGGCAGCCAGCGAGGGCAGCGGCTCTGGCTTCAGTTACCTCGGGCCAGTGAGCCCTCCGACGTGCTGAATCCTGATTGGGCTGGGGTCCGGGGTTGGGCGGGGAGTCTGGGTGGGGCCGGGGCGGGGTCAAGTCTGGGGACCTCCCACCTCCTCCCAGGTGGACCCCTGGCCCCAAGAGCCCCTAGGAGCTACAAGGGGTGAAGGAAGAACGATGTCCGGGCCAAGAAGTGGGGATCCTGAGCGTAGGAGCTGAAATGAGAAGGGGGGGGAGGGGAGGGAGAGGCCGGGGCGGGGTCCTCAAGGAGCCAGGAGGGAGGTCCAGCTTCAGTGGGGTAGGGATAGAGCTGGGAGCCCACCTGCCCTCCCACTGCAGCCCTAACAATGAGGGGGCAGTAGCCAGGACATCAGGGGGTGGGATGGGCATACCTGCAGGGTCCAGGCCAGCAGAAGAGAAGGTGTCGCTAAACAGGACATCCACGTGGGTGAGCAGGAATTCCACCACCACAGACTGCACCCGAACCTCCCGGAAGGCTGCTGCCCCACCCAGCCCCACTGACTCCAGTTCCATGGACCTGGATGGGAGGAGGGGGGGGAGGCCGGGCACTTTAAGCCTCAGATGGTGGGTTTTAGCTACACAAAATGGGGAGCCAATGGAAGAAATGGCTGTCATCCAACACCTCTGACCTTTCCCAAGTGATCACATTTAGAATTGGGTTCTCAACCTTTCCCCACACCTCCTTCATCCCTGCTTTCTGCAGCTCAGTCAATGCTCAGGCCAAACACTCTGGGTGTTGTTCCTGACTCCTCTCTTTCCCCCACACCCACATCCAATCTCTCAGCAATCCTGCCTGCTCCACCCACAAAATTTCTCCAGAATCTAAACTCTTCTCTCCCACTGTCCCCACCCCTGGCCTAGCCTCCACCCTCCCCATCCCAGTCACCACAGTAGCTCCTCCCTGCCCCCGCCCCGTCCATTCTGTGTTCCACAGGGCTGTCTGCTCCCCTCTGCAGCCAGAGGGGGCCTGTGATGCCGGGTCAAGGCCCTCCAGGCTCAGAGCCCTCCCCTGGCTGCTCCTCTCTCCTGGTAAAATCCATCCTTACAAAGACCCATGAATCCTAAGTCACTCCTCTGTCTGGTCCCCTGGCATCTCCAACCTCGTCATCTCCTCCCCCTCAACCCCTCACTCCCTTGCTCACTGGCCTCCCCGCTGGTCCTCCAGCACACCAGGCACTTTCCCAGACATTTGCACTTTTGGTCCCCTCGGTCTGGTTTGTTCTTCCCCAGATATCCACGGAGGCCCTTCCTTCACCTCCAAAGGTCTTAAATGTTACCTTTTCCATGGAGTCTTCCCTACCTACTTTATTTCAAACTGAAAGCTTTTTTCTCTTTTTGTTTCTTTGTCCTCATAGTTATATCCACCATCTGATGTCCCGCCTATTTTATTGAGGACAGAGAGCTTGCCTGTCTTGGTCACCATCAAATCTTCTGCGGCTTATGCTGCTACTAGCCACAGAAGACTTCTTACTGAAGCCTTCCCTGCCACTCTAAAAATTTCAAAATACCATGACCCTGTGCATCTCCCTTCCCTGCGCTGTAGTCTTTCTCCTTGGTACTCATCCCCATCAGACCATACTCTATTTTTCTCGTTGATGGTTCATTGTTCATCTCCCCCATGAAAATGCGAGCTTAGGAGCACATGATTCTTACTCACTAACTGTGTCCCAATGCAGAGGAAAGGAGCTGGCACACAGAAGGTACTTAAGAAATATGTATTGAATGAAATGCATAAGACACCACATGCTGGGTGGGTTCTGAGTGTGGGGGGAGACTTGAGGCCCGGATTGTGGAGGAGGCTGAGAGGGGCAGGCTGGTGAGCTGCCAGCTTACCGTAGCAGATTGGGTGCCCAGACAATGGCCAGGTTGCGGGCATGCATGCTGGTGTTGGCACTGTGTCTTGCCATGCGGGCCAAGTGCCTCAGCAGGTACTCCAGGGTCCTGGGGGTGGAGTGGAGGAGGACACCTGAGCCTCAACTCCCTTGGGACCCCACCACAGCCCTTCCCTGCCCCTCCTAGTTTACCGGTAGTGTGGCGGGGGCAGCTGTTGGATGACGTCATGGACACGCACCAGGCGTTCCTCCTCCCCAGGCACTGACATGGCTTCCTGAGATGATGCACAGGCATGATGGGGGCTGGGCCAGAGGCATCCCAGCACCCTCCAACCTTGCCAGCTCCCTTACTCACACTGAACTTCCCGTAGAGCTGGTATGTGAGCAAGGGGTTCGGCAGCTCCCGGAAGTACAGCTTGCAAAGGGAGGACACACTGTGGATGTCCTGCAGGAAGGCAGGGCCAGACAGTTCAGGAATCCTCTCACTGTCAAACTCGTGCCTGAGGCCACCAGGTAAGGAGGAGAAAGATTCAAGTCAGAGCCGAACCGCCGGGCTATGGTCTTCCCCCACTTCCCAAAGTGGCCACACATGGACGCATGCTCGTGGATCCTGCACTGGGCTCTTCAGAGGCGGAACCTTACTGAACCCCCCCAACATCCCAGAGAGCATGCCTCATTTTATAGGAAGGACACTGAAGCTCACAGCAGGGGCACCCAAGGCCATCCTGTCAGCCCTGGTGCTCATGGCTCACTGCTTCCCCTGGACTGTTCTGCACGCTGTCCCTCCTGGGCTCAGACCCCTCCTGTAGTTACCCCCTTATTCTGAGTAAAAGGCAAAATCCTCACAGTCGTCCAAAAGGCCTTGTATGCTCTGCCCCCTTTTCCGTCTGGGACGTGACCTCCTGCTGCTTTCCCTCGCACTAACTGTTCACTCCGTGGTGAATGCTCGTTCCAGCACGTGCACACGGCTCGCTCTCTCACCTCCCCCGGAGCAAGCTCTCCGCCAGGCGGCCTTCTCCGCCCACCCCATATAAAACTGCAGCACCCCTCCCCAACTTACTGGGAGCCTCCCTACCCCATTCTATTTTTCTCCATAGCCTTGTCAGCTGCTAGTACACGCTCTCATATCCCTGTCTGTCTCTCCCTCTAGCATGGGAGCCCCGCGAGCACAGGAAGCTCTGGCTGTCTCATTCACTGCTGTGCCCCAGTGCCGCGTGCCTGCATGTGGCAGGTGCTCAATGAAGGTTGGTCTCTTTGCTTCCAGTGTGTATTCTGCTCTTGCCTTTCAGGCCTCAGTGTGGGTATCACTTCCTCAAGAAAGCCCTCCTTGCCCCCATCCCCAGTCCAAGCCCACTCTGAGCCCTCCTAATCTCCCCGCCCCACCTCATAACCCTGTGTCTCCAGCACATGGCACAGGGCCTGAAACAGAGATGACGCTCAGTAGGAGTTCGTGGAAGGAAGGGCTTGGTGGAAGGCCCTCACCGTAGCCTCTGGATGTTGGATGACACTCCCGAGAGCCGGTAGATTCCGTCCACCACCCCATGGGCCTCAATAAACTCAGAGCAGCAGCGGAGCACCTGGGGCACTGGGGAAAAGCAGGGGCTCAGGTCTAGGCAGGTTGCAACCAGGCTGTGAGGAGTGGGCTGGGCAGGTGGACACAGGGCCTCACCATCCTGGCCTGAATTGCTGAGGTGCTCTCCAAGGTCACAGCCAAACACCCTCTGCCGCAGGATGCCCCGCTGCCGCAGCCGCTGCCGAGAAGGGCGGGAGCGCATGAATGTTCGGAGGAGGCCAGCCAGCTTCCCACGTGGCCGGGGCACAGCTGTGGGGGTAAAGGCAGGCCACGCAGGGTCAGTGCAGCACTGATCTTATGGCGGGGGGCAGGGGCTTGGCCCCTTAGTCCCATTACCTGAGGTCAGAGAGGAGACACCCTGGGGAGTTGGGACACCACACGGGGGACCATCGGCATCTGTGGGGTGAACAGTAGGTGGAGAGAATGGATGGCAGGCAAAGGATGCAGGGAGGCCTCCCCATGTTGCCCCTGGCACTTACCCCCCTTTAGTCCTGGGCCAGGCCGCTCTGTGAACAATTCCACACACTCGCTGGGGAAGAAACCGACCTGAAGAGGGTTTGGAGTCAGTGAGTAGGCCGCCCTAGCTGGCACAGGGCCGACCCCACCCCTCCAACTCACGCGGGGCTCACCTGGAAGCCTCGCTTGCCCCTCCACCAGCTCCGGTCCTCAGTGGGTGGCATGTCGATCACAGAGACAATGTCTCCCACCTGAGGGTGCGAAGGTAATTGGAGGGAGCATCAGGAGGGGCAGGGGAAGAGGGGAGCCCAGCCGGAGTCTGCTTCCCCACAGCCTCACCTCGAACGACAGCTCGTCTGGCGCCTGGGCTGCGTACCGTTTTATCACGTGCGCAGCGGCCACGGCGGGGATGTTAAGGGAGGCCTCCTCGCTGAGGAGCAGTCGCCGGCCATGGTTGTCCAGCTGAGATGGGGGGAAGGGGGATGTGCAGCGAGAGGCCAGAGGGAGATAATAAAGGCAGAGAAGGTTCCTCCGTGTCCCATGGAGCCCACTGCCTGTCCCCTACCTAAGAGCCTCTGTTAGAGCTCTCGGCCAAAGAGCTAAATGCTTGCCCCCACCCAACAAAGCCCCTCCTTCCTCTCCTGTCTCAGGACATCCCCGCATCTCATCCTCCACGACACTGCACATTTGCTATATAAAAACCCACTGGTTTAAGCCACTGTTGGCCAGGTGTTCTGTGAGTTACAGTGAAACCCATTTCTGATATATCTTGAAATCCTCACATCCCCATAGTCCGGTGCTTCTAACACACACACACAGCCCACTCATTCTCTCTCACAGGCATGTGCCCACACAGACACTGAAATATCAGTGCCTTCTCCACTCTGGCTCGTTCCTTTCCTGTGCCCACACACTTTCTCAGGCTGGTTCTCACCCCTCAGACATGCCTCACTCACTCCCCCTGCCGAGCCCCCCTTCCCGGGCCTACCTCCATCCAGGTGAGCACAGGCCCACAGTTGAGGTTACTGTCCACCAGTCCTGACAGCGTCTCCAGGTATTGCAGCAGCAGTGGTACCAGCATCTGGGGGCAGGTTGTCAGGACGGGCTTTCGTGAGGGGACCCTGAGAGAGACACTGCCCTCCTATGCTGCCCTAGCTCCCCTCTGGGCAGGGCTGAAACTCAGCCTGAATGCATGGGTGCTGCTCCACTGGCAAGCACTGAAGTATTTTCATATCAGTTAGTAAAGAGGCCAGGCCAAGCTCCTGTGTGGCCCCACTGGTCTGGCCATGCTGACTTCCCCACCAAATCCCCTGGAACTCCCATGGTCCTAAAGCTGAAAGGAGCCTCCAGACCAGGCCTCCTGCAGTTTCATTCTGGGCCTCTCCATTCTGATTGGCTGGAACTTGGGCCATACTACTGTTTAAATATTG
The DNA here is from genome assembly GCF_006229205.1 of Suricata suricatta. Taxonomy (NCBI): domain Eukaryota; kingdom Metazoa; phylum Chordata; class Mammalia; order Carnivora; family Herpestidae; genus Suricata; species Suricata suricatta. The sequence goes on along the minus strand of NC_043715.1, from coordinate 42,594,083 downwards.
AACTAGCCTCCCTTGATGGTTTTACACGTTGCTTATGAGGACGCACCATAGCTGAGGCAGGGACTGGGACCACAGTTTACCTGGGCAGCCCTGGCACCTTCTGGGGGTGGGGGAAGCTCTGGGAGGCAGGAGAACCTCCTGTCAAATATGCACCGGTGCAGGTGGGCATCCAGGGAACGGAAGTCGTCATAGCTGCGCAGAACTGGCCAGGAACGGCCCTGAGGAGCAGGAGGGACAGAAAGGAGCAGTTGTCTCATTACGCTGAGCTGAGAACCACGAAGGCCAGTCTGTCAGGCCAGATGAGAGGAGGGGTGGCCTCACCTGGCAGGTCACCTGCACCCCGAACACCAGCTCATTCTCTCCAGAGAAGCTGGGGCCTTCGCGCTCTGGAGACAGCAGGAGCTGTAGGGGGAAATAAAGGCTCAGGTAAGGGCCTCACTTTTGTCCCAGTCCTGACCTTTCCAGGTTGGCACCATCTAGAAATGGATCTGTGTCCCCTACCTGGGGCTCCCTAAGGGCAGGGCCTGGTGATGTCTCAGAGTACAGGGCCCTGGCACAGAGCATACACCTAACAAAAAGTTAGGTGAATGAATAAAGAAACGAATGAAAGGAATGAACCGTTCTCCCCTTCTGCCCTGCACCTCCCGCTGTGACTGCTCAGCTGTTCTGAGATAGGCTTGGGGGGTCACGTGGCTGATGTTGCTTCAAGGTTGGGGAGGCTCTCACCCTCCCACCAGGGTGCAAAGCCCCCGTACCTGAATATGGCCAAAGTCCACATTCTCATAGTGGAAATGGGCACAGTCAGCCAGCCGGGGGAAGGGACCTCGAGGAGCCGAGAGCCTGGGGGACAGGTGACATATCACTGGTGGTTCCTGTGCTTGGCCTCCCTCCTAAGCTGAGCCTCACCCACTCGTCTCACCTTTTCCCAGGCTTCCCCTTCACACTGGGCCCCCCCGCGTGGGGCAGGGGCTGCACTGAGCCTTCTCCTGGGCCATCCAGGCTGTCAGTGCTGCGAGCCTGTAGAGCAGAAAGAAGAATCAGAGGCCTCCAGAGATGGGAGCAGAGACAACGGGAGCATTGTTATCTGTGAGCCCAGAGGCCCAAACTGCTTCCCAGGCTGACCGGAGCAGGGAGCAGAAGGGTAGGTCAGGGGGAGGTGAAGGCAGCTGAGGGTAGGCCTGTTTCTTTGTGTGTGGTCTGGGGCGGGGGGGCTGGAAGCAAAGGGACTGAGGGCAGGTAGGGAGGGTGCACGCTGGTACCATGTCTCCCTGTGGACGCCCTCCTTCAGCGCCTGCATAGTAGAGTCATCTCCCCTATGTGCCTCTCCACACCTTTCGCTGATGTCTGGACAGTCATAGCTCCTGTCTTATCAGTCTTCCTGGTTCCAACCTCTCCCCACCTGCTCGCTTCTTCCTAGCAAGCACTGGTATAATTTTCATACCACACAGATCTACCTCCGTCTCTCTGTTGATCATAGACCTTCCATGGCTCCCTGTTCTCTTCAAGATAAAGTCTGAATTCTCGGGTCTCTTTTTCACTCTCCAGCCCAAACTTCCCCCCATGAACTCCACTCTCAGGCTCACACTTTTAGAGTCCAACAAAAGCACCACCTTCTCATTTCTTCCTAGGCCTTTGCAAAGGTTGTTCTCTCTGCATGGGACACTCTTCTTAATCCTTTCAGTACGTTCACTCCTCCTCATGCCTCAGGTTTCAACTCTCTCATTCTGTCCTCTTGACGCAGGCTGTGTCAGCCTCCTCTTCTGGACTCCTCTATCTCCCCAGGGCTCTCCCATTCCAGCCCTGAGCACCGAGAAGTCACTGGTGACAAGTCCATCTCCCCCATTGGACTGTGGCTTCCCCAGGATCAGGGGCTCGAGCACAGGGCTGGGCACAGAATTGATGCTTCTCACAGGAAAGGTTGCCTGATTCCTCTGTGGGTCCCAGGGTCCAGTTACGCAGCAGAAACCAGGCAAAACCTGACAAATAAATTAACCAGCTGCCAGATAGTGATTTTCCAGGCTGGGCTCTAGCCTCTCCCTCTTTCATATCCCTGAGACCCCAAGTTCATCCTTGGGTCTCACCCTCAGGTCTGTCCCCCTCCAGCTCAGGAAGCTCCCTAAGGCAGGATAAGATCTGAATCTCTTTGCACCTGGAACATGAGGTCTGCCTGGAGGTATCAGGGAATGTCTGTTAAATGAGCGAATGAGAGAATGAATAGATGAATGAGCAGGAGCAGCGTGGTGGGAGAGGGAGACGGTAGGGGAGGGAGGGTGAGGACAAGAAGATGGAGAAGGACCCAAGGATCTAGCGAGAGGTACACTCCTGGATTGAGGTTGGGGTGGAGTAAGGGAGATGCTGGAGAGGCTGATGGGGCGTAGGGAGGGCTGATTGAGAGGAAACAGAACGGAATGAGAAGGAGGAGAAAGAGAAGAAAAGGGTCAGGCTGAGGATGGAGCCGGGTGGGGGTGGGGCTCAAGTACGCGAAGGGGGCTGGTGGTAGGAGGGGGAGGTGGCTAGTCAGAAAAAGGGTGGAGGTGGGGAGAGGAAGCTGAGGATGGCTCCGGAATGGAGGCTGGCGAAGGACCCAGGAAGCTTCAGCAGGCCCCTGCGGGGGCCACTTCGTGGTGCGGGTCCTTCCCGGGACTAGCCCCTCCCCCACCAAGCCTGGGTCCTCGGCCACTGTCACCTCCATCCAGAGCGTGGAAGGGGATGCGCACTGAGGGGGCGGGGCTGGGGTAAGGGCTCGGGCCCCAGACCAGGCCGGGGGACGAGAAGGACCTCGACGAGGGGTGAGGGGCGGCGCAGGCCTCGGGCTCGGGCGGGGCCGGGGGCGGGGCGCGCGGGGCGGGG
>NC_043715.1:42542590-42591133 GCF_006229205.1 Suricata suricatta | reverse complement strand
GGCGGCTGCAGGCCCCGCCCCTAACGGCTTCCCCTGGCTCCGGCGCGCGCCCCACGGAGGCGGGGGCAGCGGGGACGCGGCGCCGCTTTTTATTGGCTCCGCCCTTGGCTTTAGGACGACGCCCCGCCCACCTAGCAGCTTTTCATTGGCTTGGGTTTTTGGTCCCATCCCTGGCTCGGCCTCTTCGGCCCCGCCCCGCGAAGTTTGACAGCGCCGCGCCCATGACTGCTTTTCATTGGCTGTCATTGCCCTCCTGAGACACACCCCCAGGTTCTTTATGCTTTGCCTACAACACTTCTAACACTAAGCAATGAGCTCTCGCCTTAGTCTATCTCAGTGACCACTCGTCTGACACTATTTTTTCCCTTTTGACACTCTTAATTGGATTCTTCCATGGCCTCAGGGCTTTTCTCCATCCTCAAGTAGCTTTTCGAAGTTTCAATCCTCTAGCTCCACCTTTGTCAGTCCGGACCCTGAGCGCTCACAGAATACTCAGGGCATTTGCTTATGGATGGTTTTCACTGGTTCAGATACCCTGCCTGGGACATCATTCTTGCCCTCCCCACTAGACATTGTCCTTGCCTCCTCCTCTACTGCTTCTTACAGGCCGGTCTTCAGCTCTGACTCCTTTTTCATAGGAATTGGTTTAGTCCGCAATGCAGGACGTGACCAGGTCTCCCATAGAGCCAATCCCAATCGTTCTGCCTCTGACTTGAGCCAGGTCCAGAAAACACTATAACAATGCTTTTTCCAAGAAGACTGTTTCATTTGGTCATGTTCTCAATAGGGCCCCTCACCTCAGAAAGAGCTTTGATTTATTCACTCATTCATTCAAAAACTGATCCCATAATTTGTGGCTACATCAGTAACCAAAGAAGGGAAAGTATATTCTGCCCACATGGAGCAGAGAGAAACTGTCCCCAACTGTGTCTTGTCCAAATTTCTGACTCACAGAATCCATGGACATAATAAAATGATTGCTTTATGTCACTAAGCCTTGAAGATGATTTAAAATCCAGTAATAGTAATTAGGATGGCGCTTTGTCAACTAGTTAACGCCTACTGATATCAACTTAAACGTAACTTCCTCAGAAATCCTCTTTATATCTAAACAGCATTTCCTTCTTTTTTATTTCATTTAAATGGGTGGTTTGTTTAAAAGGCTGAAAACAAATATATACCATGTCTATGACAATACAGAAGCTACTTTTTAAAAATATTTTAAATTTATTTTTGATACAGAGAGAGACAGAGCATGAGAGGGGGAAGGGCAAAGAGAGAAGAAGACACAGAACCGGAAGCAGGCTCCAGGCTCTGAGCTAGCTGTCAGCACAGAGCCCGACGCGGGGCTCGAACCCACGAATGTGAGATCTGACCTGAGCCAAAGTCGGAGGCTTAACCGACTGAGCCACCCAGGCACCCCAGAAGCTACTTTTAATAGAAATCTTTTCTATCCTCCCTTTTTAACATAATCCTGATCATACATTCTCCAACATTTTATTATGAAAACTTTCTAACAAAGAGAAAAGTTGAATAATTTTACAGTTGACACTCATATATCCACCACTTAGAGCCTACCATTAACATTTTACTGTATTTGCTTTATCTCAATTTACTGATTACTCTATTCATCCTATTTTATTAATCTTACTATTTTTGGATTTTTTTCAAAATAAATTAGACATTGGTGTAACGCCTGCCAAACACTTCAGCATGTATTTCTTTCACCAGAGTTCAATATTTATTTTTGAGATAAACTTCATATACAATGACATTCAGAAATTTCACTGAATTTTGACAAGTGCATACACTTGTGTAACCAAAATCCCTACCCAGCATGGCAACTCGACTTTTTACAGTGCAGCCCAGGGCTCCAAAGCACACAAAAGAGGGGGTGAGGATCAGGTAGATACTGTATCATCTTGTCTAATCGAGTTTAAAAAGTTAAAGCACTGGGGCGTCTGGGTGGCTCAGTTGGTTAAGCAGCCAATTTTAGCTCAGGTCATGATCTCATGGTTCATGAGTTCAAGCCTCGCATCGGGCTCTGTGCTGACAGCTTGGAGCCTGCTTCAGATTCTGTGTCTCCCTCTCTCTCCCTCTCCCCTACTCATGTTCTGTCTATCTCTCTCTCAAAAAATTAAATAAACACTAAAAAATTAAGATAAAAAAGCCAAGGGAAGAGAGTTCTAAGAAGGAGTGGAGAAAATGAAAGAGACAATGGTCGTCAGTTGGGTCAGGGGCTGAGAGGCCACATGGAAATTACTAGGTGTGTTGGATTTGTGGGGGCAGAAGTCATCTTGAAGTCAGTTGAAGAGTATATAAAAAGTAAAAAAAAAACTGAGACAGCAAATACACAAAAATTTTTTTAAAAGTTAAAGCACTATCATTTCCTCTGCATTCTATTTGTTGAAGCAGTCATAAAGTTCTACCCAGTTTCAAGGAGAAGGGACATAGAATCTACTTTTTGATGGAAAGTGTGTCAAAGAATTTGCAGACAAAACAATAGGTTTTTCAATAGTCTGACAAGTGCCCTCACTGGGGTGAGGGCAGTGGAAGAAGAAGGGATTAAATTCTGGATAGATTTTAAAGGAATTGCTAGTCAACTGACTGTGGGGTGGGGGAAAGAGGGGAGTCTGGAATGGCTTTTCGTCCCCCGCAGCTAGAAGAATGGAACGCAGGAAAACCAGGGAGTGGCAAGTTAGGGGGAAGATTGAGAGCTCAGTTTAAGACCTGTGGACTTCGAGACATCGCTTAGGCATTAGAATGGAAATGGTGAAGAATGGAGAAGGTAGCAGAATACAGGAACCTGAGGTTCAGAGACCCTGTCTAGGCTGAAGGTAGAAATTTGGGGACTATTAGGAGAGATGGGCTAGAGATGCCTGGGAATGAGTACAGATAGTTAAAGCAAGGACCTGGGACATGCTAAAGTGACAGGTTGGAGCAATGACAAGGTGTGACCAGAGAGGTGAGGAGAGGGGTGGGGCACTGGAAGGGTAGGGAGGAGGTGTTTCAAGGAGGGAGGGATCAGCATGCTAAACGCTGCTGCTGGGTCAAGCAGGGCATGGACTGAGGACTGACCATCGCCAGCATTCTGATGACCCCATTAGTTTCATGCCCAAAAGACAGCACTTTGGTCTCAGCTGTGACAGGAGGACCCACTTCTGAGTTGAGAGTCAGTTAAGCTGAGTCCAGTCTTGCCTGAAATCTGTCCTGGAACTCCTCCCTGTCCTGACCTCAGAGAGGATTCCTTAGAGAGGAAACCAGAAGAGACTTTGTGCCAATGGTCCGGAACTAGAGTGGGGGTGGGGCACGGCGATAGGGGAAGGAGGGAGCTATTTTTCTTAATTAGCACTACCCTTAGCCTTTCCAGAACAACTTTCTCAGAGAAAATAAGTAACCTGAAAAAAATATTTTATTGGGAAAAATAGAATTTGTACAATTCAGCATCATCTGGTCTCAAGAGAAACGCCTTCCTTTTGTGGCCACCTCTCTGGGGACCTGGGGAGCGATCTGGTTGGAGGAGACCAAGTCCCTTGGTCTTCAGTGTGGTCCAGTAGGAGCGATAACTGCGCGGCCACTTTCCTGCAAAAAAAAACGGGATGGTAGAGGCTGAGATTATGTGCTCAGGATTGGGGTCTGAGGTTGTGGATGGCTCTGGGAAACGGGTGTTGTAGATCCTGATAATGGTCACCTTTTTTGCAGCCTTAGGTCGGCCCTCTGAACTCTTAGCACCTGTAGTACAGGGTCGTCCTGAAACTCGCTGCCGTCAGAGTCTAGGGGAAAAAGAGGGAGCGCCAGGAGGTTGACTCGTGGAGTGCCGAACTACTATCCAGATCCGGGCAACCATGCACATCAGCTCACCCTCTGCAGCATCTAGAAGTCGGGCGGCCTGGCAGAGCAGATCTTCTGAGGGGGCGTGCTCAGCAGAGGACGGGGGCGTAGCCACCGCCACCAGAGACCCCGCCCTGAAGGAAGGAGGCGGGGCCTCGATGCGAGCGGACGCCTCCTCAGCTGGAGGGGGAGGGACTTTGGGCTTCAGATACCCAGCTTCAGCCAAGGGAGTGTCTTTGTCCTTCTTAGGCTCTGACACCGCTAGGGGGAGCTTGGCCTTGGCATTCCGAGATTCCGCTTTAGACCGACTAGGCGGGGTCTGTTCCTTGGGAAAATGGGATCCAGATAGAGGGCCCATAACCTTTGTTTGGGGCGGTGTGACCTCGACTTTCCGAGATTCAGCCTCTGCCAGAGGTGGGTCCTCAAGGTGAGGGGGCGTGTCCTCCAGGCTGTCCGGGAAAAGTCGAGCGGATACTACCTGGCCCAGGGCGCCTCTGAGATGCGGGCCAGGCCCCTTGTCAACTGCCGTGACTCTCCCAGCGGACTTGTGGCTCTGGGCTCTGCCACACAGAGGCTTGGGGCCCTGCTTCCCGGGCAGGGCGGGGCAGCCCGGCGCAGGACTGGGAGGATCCTGGGGAGAGGCTGGGGGCGGGGAAGGGGAGGCTGGAGGTGCCCGGGAGGAGTCCAGGGGCACCGAGGTGGAACCCGGAGGCACAGGGATAGAGGCCAAGGGCGAGGGAGGAATGGCCCCGAAAGATACCCAGGGACCAGGCTGTGGGGTCCAGAAGAACCCAGCGGGGCTGGGGCCCCAAATGATGGGTGGAGCGAATCCAGGGGTAATAGGAGGCCTCTCCATATAGAAGGCCTCCTGGGGACCAGGCCGGGCCACACTGCTCCAAAGTGGGACGGAGTTAGGCTGGGTTCCCAAGGAACCAAGGGACTCTGCAGGGGCAGCGGGAGCTTGTTGACAAACGGGGACAGGGACCTGAGAGAGAGAGAAAGGGTAGAGGGGTCCTCAGTCCTCCCCAGGCTCCCCCTTCCTCCAACTCTCCTTACCATCCCTCCCTCCAGCCCCCTCAAGCTCCTCCCTTCCCCATCTCACTGGAGTGGTGAGGGCAGGAGTCTGGGGTAGAACCCAGGTTCCATCACCCTGCCCTCCTCGAGCCTGTTCAAGCTTCCGCTGCTGCCGCCACTGGTATAGAATGTCATCCTCTGGACGCAAAGGTGCCTGAGAGACCGGGGCTGGAGCAGGGATGGGGGCATGTGCTGGTGTTGCTGTGGGGTAAGCAGAGGGAGGAAGGGTAAGGCAGGGGCTGGGGTGATGATGAGCAAACCAAGGACAGCCTGTTTATATACGTTTTGACTGTACCAGAAGGTTATTCAGACAAGCTCTCCAGATAATGTCCTAACTCCTCATCCAAATAGGAAGAGAGAAAAGAAGCAGAGTCAGGATAGCGCACTCCTGGGCTTCTCAACCTGCCATCATTCAATTCTTTATTCATCAGCAAATATTTATTGAGCTCTTACTATGTGCCAGGCACTGTTCTGGACATTGTGCGCACATCAGTAAACAAGATAGATGCTCCAGAATCTGACCACTTCTTCTCCTCTTTTTTTTTAATTAAAAATTTTTAATGTTTGTTTATTTTTAAGAGAGAGAGAGAGAGAGAGAGAGAGAGAGAGAGAGAGAGAGACAGAGGTGGGGCTGGGGGGAGACACAGAATCTGAAGCCGGCTCCAGGCTCTGAGCTGTCACAGGCTTTGAGCTGCCCGCACAAAGCCTGACTTGGGGCTTGAACTCATGAACTGGGAGATCATGACCTGGGCCGAAGTCGTATGCTTAACCGACTGAGCCACCCAGGGGCCTCTCACTTCTCCCACTCTTTACTGCCCTTATCTGGGCCCAACCCCACAGCAAGCTTTTCTCTGGCTTCTCTACTTATGTGCTCCCGATCTGTTTACCCCTGCAGCCAGAGAGAGCCTGGGAACACCTGAGTCAGATCAGGGCCCTCCTGGATTCGAACCCTCCCCAGGCTGCACCGGTCCTGGTAAAAAAGCAAAAGCCTTCGCATTTGTGGTTCCTGCTGCCTGGAATGCTGTTCTCTCCTGTGTGTACAGGGTTCAATCCCTCAAACCCTTCAGATCTTTGCTCAGTATCACCTTCTCAGCGAGGTCCTCCCTGTTTAAACTTGCAATGACCTCCCGACCCACCACTCCCTATCCTCGTTCTTGTTCCATTTTTCTCCCTAGTACTTGTCGCCTTCTAACATACTCAGCCTGGCACTTCTTTGTTAATGTATCTCTGCCAATTACACAAGGGCAGTGATTTTTTTCCTGTCTGACCATTGCTATATCCCCAGTGTCAAGACCAAGGCCTGGTGCCACCAGTATTTGTGGCATAAACGCCAAATGCACTGTTTATTATATTGAACTGCAGTGCCCAGGCCCGTGCTAAAGACACTGCAGTAACTTGGGGTAGGGCCACTGGCTGTCCTCAGTTCAGTGGGGCAAATGGACATGGACATCGTTCCGATGACCCAGAGCATAACTTCATCAGTCATGATCAGTAGGGCTACCATTGTTTCTTAGAAGACCTGTCATCTGATGTTGCACAGAGAAGGGGGGGTGTCATCCTGGACCTCTCTCCCTCACTCCCCTCTGTATCCTGAGACTCCACTTCCAAACCTGGCCACTTTCCTTTATTCTGCTCCTCAGGCTCTGGCCTCAGCGAAACTACCAGCATCTCTCACTAGGGGGTTGACAGCAGCCAGAGGGAGTCTGTTAATACCCAAAAAAGAACATATCCTCTTCCTGCTCCGAATCCTCCATGGCTCCCTAGTACTAGGATCATGACCAACGCCTCCCACCATGCCCATGCCACCTCAGGTCCTTAGTACATGCTAGAGGGCTACTGTCTCCACCATCATGATTCAGGTCTCCACTTAGATAGCACTTCTTCCAAGGAGGCCCTCTCTGACTTCCCAGCATCACAGCTGGCTCCTGTTCGGCCTTCATTTCTACATTTCACTTTTGTTTCTGGCTATTTTCTGCCCCACACTGACTATATTGTGAGGACCATGAAGGTGGGACCATGTCCGGTTGGCTCACTGTGGAATACCCAAGCCCACCTAGAGGGCCTCATCCACAATACATATTCAATGTTTTGTTTTGTTTTACTATTTGGGGGTGAGGGGCACCCGGGTGGCTCAGTCGGTTAAGCGTTCGACTTCGGCTCAGGTCAGATCTCACGTTCACGGGTTCGAGCCCCGCATCAGGCTCTGTGCTGACAGCTAGCCCAGAGCCTGGAGCCTGCTTCTGGTTCTGTGTCTCCTTCTCTCTCTGCTCCTCCCCCTCTCATGCTCTGTCTCTCTCTCTCTATCAAAAATAAATAAAACATTAAAAAAAAATAAAAATAAAAAAATAAAATAAAAACATTAAAATAATTACTTTTTTTTTTAACTTTTATTTTTGAAAGACAGAGCATGAGCCAGAGAGGAGTAGAGAGAAAGGAGACACAGGATCTGAAGCAGCCTCCAGGCTCCAAGCTGTCAGCACAGAGCCTGATGCGGGGCTTGAACCCACAAACCATGAGATCAGGACCTGAGCTGAAGTCAGATGCTTAACCCGCTGAGCCACCCAAGCACTCCAGTATTCAATGATTTTTAGATGAAAGAATGAATAAATTTCTGCAGAACAACTCATGAAGGAGGTACTATTTTTATCCCCATTTTACAGATGAGAAAACTGAGGCTTAGGAAGGAGAGGTGAATAAAAGGCAAGGTGAACCTGAAAAGGAGCAAAGAATCAGACAAGGAGGCAGGATCACATACCAGGCACGAACACCCGTCTGTTTACTGTGCCTGCCTGTCCCCGCTCACTTAAGCCCCATGAGACGCGGAGCGTATCTGTTCTGTATACCACTGCATTGTCCCAGGACCTGGGCGTGGAGCAATAGTGACAGCAATGATGGCAGTAATAGTAACCCAGGTCCTTCATTCTGTCTCTGAAATCTGAAAATTCCAACAGTTTGCATGCTTTAGCAAAGTCACACGGTGTGAACAGCACTGACAGGGGGCTGGGACTCAACACGTTAGTATTTGGTTGAACAATATGAAATTGCTGTCAACCATTTTTTACTTACAAAGACAAAAATTTCATGTGGTTCAATGTAACACATTCATAGCAAAACCCTAAATGAAATATATAGAGATTATAAATAGCCTTCATATTCTTTAGGTCAGATTTTTGCTGTCAAATCGGGTATGGTGCCAAGTTAGCAAAAAGCTAATTTCTGATTTTGGACATGTATGTTCAGAACTGCACACTCGTGTGCCTGGGTGGCTCAGTTGGTTAAGCGGCCGACTTCAGCTCAGGTCATGATCTCACGGTTCGTGGGTTCGAGCCCTGCATCAGGCTCTGTGCTGACAGCTCAGAGCCTGGAGCCTGCTTCTGATTCTGTGTCTCCCTCTTTCTCTGACCCTCCTCCGCTCACACTCTGTATCTCTCTCTCTCTCAAGAATAAATAAACGTTAAAAAAAATTAAAAAAAACAAAAACAGAAAATAGAACTGCACACTGAATGCAGAGAGAACCTGCCATACTAGCGGTAGGTACTGTTCACAGACCTGCGGTAAGTGCACGCCGTATTCACCAACCCATTCATTACCCCTGTTTTAAAGTCGCAGAAACAGAGAGGCCCGGAAAGGCCCCAGGTCACACAGCTGGTAAATGTCAGAGCTGGGATTCACATCCAGACTGCCCTCCATTTTGGCCTCAGAACTTACCATGTGCCTTGGGGTCAGAGCGCTTGCTAGAGTCAGGGGTGAAGGTCACGGAGAAGGGAGAGAGGCCATCAGAGCTGCTGGCATCGCCAGGGCTGAGCGAGGAGGAGGAGACTGAGGCCTTGCTGTAGGGAGAAGGCAGAAGCGAGGCATCAGAGGTCTCAGGGGCGGGCAGGGCCTGGGGCTGCAGGGGTGGGAGAAGGGGGCAGGGACGGCACCTGCGCTTGAGCAGCCTGGCAGCTCTGCTCTGCAGGCTCAGTGTCTCCAGGTCCAGCAGGGATGAGTTCCACGTGTTGAGACTCTGCGAGGTGAGAGAGGTCAGAGGCCAGCCCCCATCTCAAAGGGTGCTGGAGAAGGGGCTCTGGAAAGAGGGCCCTAAGTACAGGTCTGCACTCCACCTGGTACCCTCACAGGCTAGCACATGTGAGGTACCCTCACATGGAATCTGCTCCTCTTCCTCAGGGAAGGGGGACCCAGTGCTCCTCCATGGGTCCACACCGCCACCCACCCCTTTGTAGTCACTGTGGTGGGAGAAGGGTTGACCTCACTTTCCTGACCAAGACTGGCTAATTGCAACAATCTGTCCTCTGGTTCCACAGTGAATGGCTCAAAGATGAATAAATGAAGTAAGCCCTGGGGTTCTGGATGGAGCTGTTGGAAAAGTCCTCCTCTTCCCACTGAACTATGTAAGTCAGAAGCCTAGAGCGAACTGGGGCTATCTTCTTGACTTCGTGGGGGAAAGCCTGCCTGAGATTGAACCCAACAAAGAGGAACAGAGATTCAAGAGAGTGCAGTTCCTCTTAATACTGTTCAAACACCTGGATCCAGCCATGCCTGAAAGCATAAACATTTGGATTTCTTGATTGCATTAACCAATGAATCCTCCTTTTTGTTTAAGCCTCCTTGAACTGAGGACGGACTCTAATTCTATCCCAGGGAAGGAGCTGTCAGTTCAGGTACATAGGGAAGGAAGTGGATGAGGATGTCACCTGCTTCATTTCCTGAAGGGGGGCTACAGCCTTAGCCTGAGATGCGCTGGCCACCTTGGCAAGAGTTGGGACTGCTGTGTTGGGTCTTCTTTCTGGTTCACTGGCTCCTGCTGAGAAGCCCCAGTTAATTTTGGGGGGCCATGAGGAACGTCTGCGGGGGGCATTGATCAGGAAAGGTTTTAGGCTGGGGGTGGATGGGACTGAGCGGGTACCTGTTGCAGGTTGACTGCTGGTATCTGGAGCTTCAGGCCGTAACCACCAAAAGTCAGCTGGGGTTGGGCCTGCGGGCTGGCGTTCCTCTCGGCTCGTAGGCTGCGCCTGGCGGAACCGGTTTATATACCTGTGGACATCAGAGAATGGGAGGTGGGTGAATGAGTAGAACCAAGAAATAACGACAATAAAAGTCACAATAGCAATGTTTATCAAGTACCATTCTCCTTTCTTATATAGTAATACAAATATTATTATGTAAGACTATATAAGACTGGACACGTACCTAGTCTTCTACAGATATATTTATCAGGGATCCTTACAGTTTTATGGCCACATAACTAGATTCTTGATGAACAGGGTATGAAGAGATATGATTCTGGAAAGTGGATGTGGCTGGGAGCCATTTTGGTCCATAAAGGAAAAGGCAACAGCCTAGTGACGGGAGGCAACTAGATAGAAGGAAACTGTGTCCCTGACACCTCAACGAGGGGCTGCCATATCAGCCCTGATTGCTTCTGCCTGGACTGTTAGGTGAGGGAGAAATAAATGCTATCTTGCTTAAAGCCCCAATTAATTTGGGACTCTTTGTTAAAGCAGCTGAACTTGCATCCTACAAATCCAAGTACTCACTATGTTATATAGCACTTGTTATAGATGCTTTAGAGACAGTAACTCATTGAAAGCTTAAAACAGCCCTAGGAGGATATATACTATTAACATCCCAATTTACAGATGAAGAAACTGAGGTGAGATAGGAGGGTAAGTGACAGAACTGGGATTTGAACTCAGGTAGCCTAGCTCCAGAGTGCTTAATAACACATATGAAGTGTGGTCCTAGAAGTGCTGCATAAACAACTCTGGCTATGATGATTATTATGGGGGTACCTGCTCCCTCCCTCCAGGGCTCCTGGTACTTACTTGGCCACTACGGACTCCTTGCTGCCAACTGGGATGGGTGGTGGGGAGGCTCCCATCTGTCCTTCAGTGGTGCTGGGTGGGGAAGGGGTCCCTGCGCTGGATGGCCAGGACTCTTCAAACAGCTCAGAGGAGTTGGGACCTGTGGCCGGAGCCTTAGGAACTTCTGGGAGCTTGGACCTCTGGGACCTGGATGGGCTCAGGGTCTAAGATAGGGAGATGGGGAGAAGAAACTGAGGGCTGAAGGGTTATCCCTGTAGAGAAGCGAAGACACACACGAAGTGTGTCTCGGTCCAGAGGGGAGGAAACACATCCTGCAATGGCAACAACTCAGTGACTGGGGCTCTGACGGGGGATCCAAGTGGCAGAGGACTGGGTAAGCACAGAGCTGTAGGGAGCGCAGGAGGGACTGTCTCTTCACTTTCCCCCCTCTCTCATCACATGTCCTCCTTCCCTCTATTTGTCACTCCTTCACCACTAGGCTCACATAGTACTCTCTATGGGGTGTCCTCACCTTGGGGTGCCAGGTCTGGCTTCGGGATGGCCAGTAGTGGGTTTGATCCAGGGGAGTGTCCTCAAAGGGGCTCTCTCCGACGGAGAAAACCGGCTGACTGCAAGGGGAGAGTAAGGTTGGCAGGCAGAGCATGGTCAGTGCAGCCCTGTTGGGGGGTTGTGGCGTGGAGTCAGGTTGCAAGGTTGGGAAGCAGAGGGCAGAACCAGATTACAATTCCCATAGATTTCTGGAAGACATGAACTACAATTCCCATGAAGTGCTGCTGCACATTCAAGATAATGATACTAGAACACGACTCCCACCAGCCCTTGGAGCAGTCTCAGAAAACCAAGGAACTGCTCTTAACTCTGAATCCAACCTAGGAGGCTTTAAAATATGCAGATGCAAGGTCCTCACCCCAGGCCCAAAAAATCATAATATCTGAAAGGAGGCTGGGCATCTGTACCTCTTTTGCATCATCCCTGACTTGGGCTCAGGTCACCATCTCAAGGTTTGCGAGTTGGAGCCCCACGATGGTCTCTTTACTGACAGCTCAGAGCCTGGAGCCTGCTTCGCATTCTATGTCAGCCTCTCTCTCTCTCTCTGCCCCTCCCCTGTTCATGCTCTCTCTCTCTTTCAAAAATAATAAATAAAACATTAAAGAAAAAAGAAAAGAACCAAGGCTAAAACCCATCTCTGTACAGTTCCCATAAGCCCTTGGGACCCCAGTAAACAGTAAATGGACTACAATCCCCAGCTCCGCCTTAAGAAAAAAAAAAGGTCAAAACCCATAGGGGGCAATTTTAAAATTAAAACATTTAATTTCCAAGATGACCCTGGGCATCCTTAGAGGAAAATGGAAAGTTCTGGGGCCACTTAGAGAGCGGAACATCTACGGGACCCCCGAGATGATAAAGTCCAAGGCTGGGGCAGCCAAAAGATGTGGGGCATCTTGGGAGTTGTAGTTCCAGTGCGGTTGAGAAAGAGACTCCGGACGCTAGCAAACCTGACCGGAGGCTGTGTGGTCCTCCCCAGGCCTCCTGTGATCTCCGGGAGAAGATCGCCTCACCTGCGGTCCATACCGCAGCTACCTGGGCGCTTCCGCCTGCTCCGCTCCTTCACCGGCCTGACCCGCTCACATCTCTGTCGCTTAGCAATGCCCTGTCAGGCCCGCCCCTTTCTGGGAGTGCCGACGCTCAAGAGAGCGGCCTCCAAGGCGACCAATGATGGAGAGGGAAATAAAAGTAATTGGAAAGTGGCCAAAGGGAGGTGTCCCACAACTGGCTGTAACGTCGGCCTGACTTGAGAGAGCATGTTTGATTGGAGAATCGTAGCGAGCTGCAGTAATTGGCAAGTTTGTGGACCAATGGAAAGGATGTGAGAGTGAGCTCCGGTTAGGAAGTGTTCCAAAGTACACTCGCGGTCCCGCGGGGTATTCTAGCCACTCCCTCTTTTGCAGCAGAAATCTTGCCCGGACTCGAATCTAACTACCGTTTTTTGCTTTGCAGAGCAATAAGAGAATCCGTCCCCTCTCTAACCACCGCCCCGCCATCGGTCGGACCAGCTAACCTGTCCCGCGGGGTCATTAACCACTTATGTCTTGCTGCAGGAGCAGCTGGTTGCGCTAAGTGCCAGGCCTGGGCTCCTCGCCGAAATGGTGGGATCAAAATGAGCTATTTCGGGCCCGGCGCGCGGCCCCCGGGGGGCCAGCCTGGACTTTTCGTGCCCGCGCCCTCTGGCTGCTGCTCACCTGGCAGACCCCGCTACCCTGGGCACCCGAGGCTGAGTCAGAGGCCTAGAATTAGGCCCGGCTTGCCGGGGGGCTGGGCCCAAGGCCCTGCTGAGATGGGAGTAGGGTCTGTTTTGTGTCCTCCTGACAGCTTGGCCGGCTACCACATTCCCTATACCCAAGAATCTGCTCCTAAGACCGCCATCTACGTCATCCCCGGAGCTGTCTGCGGGGCGGGGGTGGATTAAAGGGACGGAGATCTCTGCAGTGGCCCTGGGGGCCAAATGCCGCGCGCTGTTCTACCTACCAGCAAGACTCTGCCTCCCCAGCCTCAGTTTCCCCTTTGGGAAATTGGGGGATCACCTCTGGCATCCAGCAGGCGCTTAATAAATGGCCAAGTCATTGTTGGGCTTTCTAAATAAGGCTCTATTAATGGCCGGCGCTGGCCGTGGTCCCAGTGTCCCCGGGCGGCCCGCCGAGGGGCGGACACAAGGCGTACTATAAGAGCAGCTGCCGCGCACGCAGGGGCACTGCGGAGCCTGGGGGCGGCGGCGGCGGCGGCGGCGGCGAAGCAGGATGGAGATCCCGGTGCCTGTGCAGCCGTCTTGGCTGCGCCGCGCCTCGGCCCCTTTGCCCGGACGCCTCTTCGACCAGCGCTTCGGCGAGGGGCTGCTGGAGGCCGAGCTGGCTGCGCTCTGCCCCGCCACGCTGGCCCCTTACTACCTGCGCGCACCCAGCGTGGCGCTGCCTGCCGCCCAGGTGCCAGGCCTGGGGGAGGGCGGTAACCCGACCACTTCCAAGGCTTGAGGTCCCGGTTATCCTGAGGGGGTGGGGGTGAGGAATGCCCCCTGACTTTGAGCGGGGTGGAAAGTCCGGGCACTCAGAGGGGCTTCTAGAGTTCCCAGCGTATGGAATCTCAGTGGCCGGATTACTGAAGGGAGAGGGAGGTCCCTGACCCTCTGAGGAAGGGGCCCAGCTCTGAGGGGCTGGAATGGCTGAGTCACTGATAGGGTGCGGCGGTCACTCTAAGGAGGGGCGGGGGTGACTGAAGAATCTGGGGAAAAGGGGGAGTGCTCAGTTATTCTGAAGGTCGTGTGGCTTCCCAGGGACTCCTGAGGGTCGGGAAAGTTTTGTCATTTTCGGGGAAGAGTTTGGAGACTGTATGTGGTGTCCCTCTTTCTCCTGGAGAGACGGAGGAAGGGTCCTATGATTTGAGAAAGGGGGTCCTGGCCACTCGGGGAAGTGGAGGATGAATACGTGTAACTGTTGATGGCGTAAACGGCCCTGTGACTCCAGTAGGAGGGTAAAAAGAACTCTGGAGGCTGCGGGAAGAGGCATCTTGGCAATTTCTGGTGGGGGGGGGGGCGTGCAATAAGGGCATCCGGCGAAGGGGGCTGGGGATTCATTGTCCAAAGGATACGCTATGGGCTCTTGACACTGGGGGAGGGAGGTCGCTTTACCCTGTGAAAGCCAGGTCCCTGACCTTGCAGAAGGGGGCCTCATCACCCTGTGTGAGAGGAAAATCTGATTACAGGGGGGAGGGGTGATCCCAGTTATTCCGGGTAAAGACATCCTCTGGGGCTAGGAGTAGGAAGGGAGACTGCCCAGTTCCGGAGGCCTGGGGCAGGGGCAGCCCCGTAACCCACGGGGGAGGGGCCTTGCTGGGTCCCAGGAGCCTCGCCCCACCGATGACGATCCGGCTGTGCTTAGGTCCCGACGGAACCTGGGCATTTCTCGGTGCTGCTGGACGTGAAGCACTTTTCCCCAGAGGAAATCGCCGTCAAGGTGGTTGGTGACCACGTGGAGGTGCACGCGCGCCACGAGGAGCGCCCGGTGAGCCCGCTGACAGGGGTGGGGCCAGAACGAGTAGGCGGGACCCGCGGGCCCGAGCCACTCGGCGTCCACAGGGAAAGGGCGGGGCCGCTCAAATCTCTCTCCCCCGCCAGGACGAGCATGGATACATCGCGCGCGAGTTCCACCGCCGCTACCGCTTGCCGCCTGGTGTGGACCCTGCCGCCGTGACGTCCGCGCTGTCGCCTGAGGGCGTCCTGTCCATCCAGGCCGCTCCCGCGACAGCCCAGGCGTCGGCCCAGGCTCCGCCGCCGCCGCCGCAGGCTGCTGCCAAGTAGGCGTCCTGCCTGGACCCAGGGAGCCGCCTCTGGCCCCCTCTTTTAAAGCCGACCTGACTCCGCCCAACCACCCACCCAATCTGGGATCCTACCCTGACCCTTCCCAACTAGATCCTGCCCTGGTAACCTAGACTTTTCCACTGACACTCATGCTCTCATACCCACTCCAGTTTTCAAGCCCCCCCCTCCCCCACATACACATCTCCCTAGCTTCCAGGCCCTATAAGCATAACACTTCAGCCTACAGTCTCCCAGCCCCGCTGACCCCACTTTCTTGGCAATATAAACCCACTCAAAACTCCCTCCTCTGCTTCCTCTGACTCATCTGTTAAAACATCTCCAAATCGCATTTTGATCCTCTCCCCACTCTGACACTGTATTATGGTGTGGCCAGCCCTGCTCCCACTCTAGGTCAGTCAAGCATAATCCCCCTCCACCCCTCAAATATCCCGGACTGCCCAGACCTGCCACCCTGGACCATCCAGGCCTGGTCCTCAAGACTCTGGATCCTTCCCTCATTCTAACTTGACACTACTCTCCCCACCCATTTGTGGCTTGAAACCCCAGCCAGCCACCCCCAGACTCTTGAACCCCTTTTCTGACTCCCACCCTTGGACACCTATTCCACGCCAAGCAGGACCCTCAGGCTCAGACTGTACAGATACCCACCCCATCTCCCCAGATCCTGCACAGACATCCAAAGCCCCATCCCCAACTCTAACCAGAATCCCCAATTCTGTTGTAACCCCTAAGTCTCTAACCACACATCCTAGGCAATCCCCCTCCCCTTATTCTCCACACACCTCCCCTTATTCTCCAAGACCCGACCAAGCAGCTGCATTTTCTTCGGTTCCCTACAATCCTTCTCTCTCCTTGAATTCCCTGCCACCCCATCCCCTCATACTACCTAGGGCCCACTCCCCGAATAAGTGTGATAGAGCTCTGCCAGCTGCTTTGTCTGGGCTGGGAAGAATGGGTCAGAGCAAGCAGAGGCCAGTGTGGAGGTGTGAGGGAAGGGAATGTTTATTGGGAGGATGTGGGGGGCAGGGGAACATCACTGTCGTTCATACATCTCCCGTAGGATCTTCATGCTTTCTGAGTACCGAAGCTGGTTCCGATGAGAAGCCTCCTTCCACCTGCGGTGCGGGTGGGGAAGCAGAGGGAGGACTCAGCAGTTGGGGCAGAGGCCACAGGGGTGCAAACAGGATAGTGATGCTCACCTCTGGCGGATGCGTTTCCAGCGCTGCATGTTGCGGTAGATGAGTGTGGATGGCGAGGGCTCAGGGTCCGAGGGCTGTATGGACAGAGAGGCCAGGCTGGGTGGCCATGCCCAAGGCTCATAACATATGCCCGGTAGCCCTGGGTCAGCCTGCACACCCACCTCATCATCGGGGGCACCCTGGGTCTCAGGCTGCAGGGGGGATGGAATTCGGGACCTGCAAGCATCTCCAGGTGGCCCAGCGGCTGTGGGTGGAGGCAGCTTGTACACGTCTCGACTCTTGGTGCTGGTGACCTCTGAACTCTGGGGACACAAGGACCCCACCCCAGGCCCAAGAGAGTTAAAGAAGGCTAGCGCTACACACTTCACCCCTCCTGCCTTGCCCAGTGACAACAGATATG
This sequence comes from Suricata suricatta, assembly GCF_006229205.1. Taxonomy (NCBI): domain Eukaryota; kingdom Metazoa; phylum Chordata; class Mammalia; order Carnivora; family Herpestidae; genus Suricata; species Suricata suricatta. The sequence continues at coordinate 42,574,435 of NC_043715.1, read as the reverse complement.
AGGGTCTCACAGGGACCTGTCTTACGAGCCATGCCAAAGGAGTGTCTCCTGTCTAATCCAGGGACCCCCATCCATCTCTGCCCAGCCCAGGGACCCCCGGTCACTCCTGCCCAGCACAATGACCCCCATCTGCTCCCCTAGGCCAGGTGGCTACACCTTTTTGCACTAAGGACCCCTGTCGAGCCTACTAGCTTTAGGGGACCTCTGATCTTGCAGGTCACACCTATCTGCCCAAGGGAACCCTGTCCTCTCTCCCCCTCAGGCCAGGTAGCTACGTCCATCTGCTTTAGGGAGTTCCATCCATACCCTCAGCAGAAGGGTTCATATCTGTGTGCCTCATCAGGCTAGACATCGCTGAGGGACACAGAGACCTGTGCCTGTCTATCCCACTAGTTTTGGGAGGACACCCTGTGGCCATCTACCCACTGCCCCACTGGCTGCTGGGAGGGGGCCCACCACACATCCAACCTCCTCGTCCTCAGGCAGTGGGGGCAGTGGTGAGCTGGGTGAACGTTCACGCTCGCGCACTGAGGGGCTGTTGCGCATCCAGGCACGGCAGATTGGGTACAGCGGTGTGTTTTCACTGAACTGAGCCAAGTCCACACTCCGGTCAAACAGCTTGATCACATATGTGTCTAGGGTGATGGAAAGGGAAGGTGTGTGAACATCCTCCCACAGCTCCCCGCCATGCCTTGCCCTCTAGAGCCACTGCCTTACTCACTGGATCGCTGCGGCCCTCCCTCAGCCAGCCCGTCATCCATCTCCCTCCTCTTCTTCCTCCGCTGGTGGGGGAAGCGGGCCGACGGTCTGTGTGGGGGCAGGAGAACATCAGGAGAACATCAGAACAACACCTCTCGTCAGTTGGCTGGGGCCCCTGCCACCTTACCGTTTGCCAGTAGCTGCAATCGAGCAATCCCTGTGGGGAGAGGCAAGACGTCAGCAGGCTGACCCTAAAACAAATGCCTGCTTAAAACTCCCAAAGGGTACCCTGGGGATACTGAGACGTTCACAGGGACCCCACCTAACTCTCAGACCCTGCGTCCGACCCATGCCCCCAGGGCTGGAAGTGCCCACCATAAGGAAGCCTAAGCTTCTGCTGCTACAGGGTCTCGCTACGTAAAGGGTGGTCAGGACTGTGGTGGAGGAAGTGCAGGGCACAGTGGTCAGAGCCTGGATGAAGGAGGAAGTTACCCAGCACAAATCCTCACATACAGATCCCTTTAACAAAACTTACTTGTTGTGGGTGTCCGAGGGGGTCTTCCCAGCTTCCTCCTCCAGGCGCTCCCTGCTAGCGGAAGAGAACTGTGGGCTCAGGGTTCCCAGGGGCGAGTGGGAAGGGACTGAGTAACTTTTCCATTGGGCCCCTTCCTCCCTAAGCCAGCCTCTGGGGTCCTACCCAGATCCACCCAGGACGACCCATAATCCATGCTGGGCTAGGCCCCAACCTGTCCATGTGACTCTTCTCCAGCAGACACTGCAGAACAGCATCAAGTTGGTTCCGGGCCTTGGCCATCTCCAACTCTGGGGAAGAAGATACCAGCCAGGAGTCGGTTCTCAGGCCCAAGGCAGGTGGACAGCCAACCAGGCCGGAGAAGGGCCTCCATATCCAAGCCCACTGCCAGGCCCAGGCATACTGAGACGGTGCAGTGGGCAAAGACAACTGATGCAATGAGCAAGAGCTCCGGGTTCCAGGGTTGTCCCACATGCACATGTGTGACCAAAGGCACATGAGGCCTTACCTCACCGAGCCTGTTCCCTCATCTTGAAAATAGGTCTCCCAATGATACGTTATTTGCAAGGACTGTTTTGAGGTTTAAATAAACCTGTGTAGGGGCACCTGGGTGGCTCAGTCGGTTAAGCCTCCGGCTTAGGCTCAGGTCAGATCTCACGTTCGTGGGTTCGAGCCCCGCATCAGGCTCTGTGCTAACAGCTAGCTCAGAGCCTGGAGCCTGCATCCGGTTCTGTGTCTCTTTCTCTCTCTGCCCCTCCCCCTCTCATGCTCTGTCTCTCTCTGTATTAAAAATAAATAAAACATTTAAAAAAATTTTTTTAAATAAACCTGTGTAGGGGCACCTGTATGGCTCAGTTGGTTAAAGTGTCCAACTTGGGCTCAGGTCATGATCTTGCTGTTCCTGAGTTCAAGCTCCATGTTGGGCTCTGTGCTTACAGCTCAGAGACTAGAGCCTGTTTCATTCAGATTAGGTGTCTCCCCCTGACTCTCTGCCCTTCCCCCACTTGTGCTCTGTCTCTCTGTCAAAAATAAATAAAATGTTAAAGAAATTTTTAAACAAACCTATGCTATATAAGAATTTCTTAGCAAGATGCAATTACAGTAAGTGAGATGTATAAAGCACTTATTATGTGCCAAGAATTGTTCCAGGCACACTGCACGTATTAACCCACAATAAATTCTCACAATAACTCTGGCAGGTAGATAGGATTACCTCCATCTTATGGATGATGAAACTGAGGCACAGAGAAGTTAGGCTACTTGTTTGAAGACACAGCTAGGAAACTGTGGGGCTGGGCATCTGCACTCGGGTCCTCCATAGCTGAAGTTATAAGGCAGAGACTCAAACTGGGTGCAAAATCTAGCCCCCGATGTGGTTTGTTTGGCTGAGGCAGTGATGTTATTTTAAATCTGAACTGAATCTAAATGGACATTTAATAGTTGAGAGATTGCACCTACAATATCTATTTTTGGCTCCCTCCCCCACTCCCGCCCCTAAATGAGATATGGGCCCATCTTCCTGCCCTCCTGGCTCTGCTGGCCTGTGTGTTTGCCTCCCCACATCACAGAACTTAAGGAGGTGATGATGTTATGTTATTCTTCTCACCCTTGTAGGGTGTTTGGTCTCCTGTTCCAACCAGTACCTGACATCACTCTGGCCCTAGGGCTCAAAGCCTGGAAGGACCCTTGGGGACATGTTTTGCCAGCCCTGGGATGAAAAGAGGCAGGGATTCCCAACAGCACTGAGGAGAGACAGGGTGGGTGTGAAGAGATTTGGGCAGCTGAGTTTCTAACAAAGAGCCCTGGGCAGGAGCCCAGGTATAACTCATACCCATAACTCTTTTGCTAGGCCCTGCTTCTCTCCTCAACCTCAGACTTTGGGCTCCCATGGTCTCCTGGATACTTCTTCCTGGACATCCCCTAGGCCCCTTTTCAGAGCTATTTTCTTTGTCTGATTTGCTGTTCCCTCACCTATCCTCACTCCCTGCCCCCTTTTTAAAATTATTTATTTATTTTTGAGAGAGAGAGAGAGAGAGAGAGAGAGAGAGAGAGAGAGAGAGAGAGAGAGAGAGAGAGAAAGAGAGGGGCAGCCAGAATCCTAAGGAGGCTCCAGGCTCTGAGCTGCCAGCGCAGAGCAGGATTGTGGGGTTGGGACTCATGAATCCTGAGATCATGACTGAGCTGAAATCCCACAGCTCAACGGACAGAGTCACCCAGGTGCCCCATCTTGCTTCACTCCTGATCTTACCTTTTCCGGTTTTGTTTTATTAGCACTTATACCGTCTAACACTCTACACATTATTTTTACCTTTTTTTTTTTTTTTTTTTTTTTGGTCTGGAGTGCATGCTTCTCCCACCACCCTCATTAACATGCCGGTCCTGGGTTCCCATCAGTTCGGACCCAACCCAAAATGACTTCCTCTCTCTCATCTTCGGTTTCCCCATCTACCACATTTCCTACTTCCTAGGATTATTGGGATACGGTGACTGCGAGGATTAAAAGCTTCTCTGTACTTCGAGTGCTGAGCACAATGCTTGACTCATGACCACTGCCGGAAATGGGGAAACCGAGGCAGAGGGAAGCTGAGTTCTTTTCGGAGTCACACGGCTCGGGATCCCCAGGTCTTACGGTACAAAGTCTGAGCCACCACCATTCAATCTCAACGCTACCTTGAACACAGACCGGGAGGGTATGAAGATGGCAAGAACCGTTCGATGCCCGACATACCGATAACCAGATAGGCGGCAGGAAGACTAGAAGTCGCGTGGTCCGTCTTATCGCGATAATCCTATCTATCGCGCCTCCGATACCCTGATCGGTTGGGTGCTCCCCTACAGGCCCCTTACCTCGGGGTCCTCACCTGATTTCTCCACTTTCACCTTCACCGGGAACATGGTTTGGGTCTGGGGTGTGGCTACCTGGGTCAGAGCAGCCCCAAAGACCCAGGGTCATAAATGAAGGCCGAAGGCAGACGGGAAGAGGTCAAAGACACGCTTTGTGTGCGGCCAGTCCCCGAGGCTGAGTAGTGTCCGGCAGCGACCGCCACTGCAGCCCCCACCTCCTCTAGTTTCCCTTCTGTGGGCGGGCCCCTTTGGCAATTGCTTGTTCCCATTTGTCAGTGCCACTGTCGGTCCCGTCCCTGGCCAATTGGCACTGCCGTCATCGGCTCCCAGCTGTAAATCCCACCTTTCTGAGGCCCCGTTTCCGGAAACAAACCAACGACATCCCGGATGCTTCCTGGGAGGCGTAGTTCTAGCTCCCGAGACACAGCCAGAGTAACAACGCCTGCGCCGCGCGAGGCACGGTGGGAGACGTGGGAGGAGGGCTTCGTGAGGTTTCCTGGAATTTGTAGTGTTAGGAGCTTTGAGTAACACCAATTTAGCTCTTAACAAGATTTATTGAACCGTGGCAGTCCTCGTCCCTGAGAGGAAAGCAAGTCTGGAGTTAGGCCTGGTTCAATATTACTGAGCACTCGCTAGGTGCCAGCTACCTGTTAATCTCTCTTCATGCGCAACCTCATTTATTTAGCAAATATTTATTAGTGTGCCAGGCACTCTTCTATACACTGGGGACACTGCACTGAACAAAACTGACAACTCTTGCCGTAATAGAGCTTATATTTGAGAAGATGTAAGATTACAAGAAAGAAGTAAAACATCTTAAATGAAATGTAATAAAAGAAAGAATACAACCTGAGGGCACTTAGGAAGTACCAAGGGACAGATTGAAATTTTAAGTAGGATGGTCAAGGAAGCCTTCTCTGATGAAGCTCTTGGTTGTCTATTGCTGCAGACAACATCTCCTTCAGAAAATGGGAAACTTCCATTTACCACAGATGCTTTGGGTCTGATAAACTCTAGGAGGTTGCACTGACATCCACATTTCTGATGAGAATACTGAGGCCAAGTGGAAAAGTACATTTTTCAAATTCAAACCCCCCCATACAAGATAGCGGCCCCTAGTACTGTAAGCATAGTTTCTTTCTTATTCTGCATCTGTAAAATAGGGGTCCAGAGCAGGAAAATTCCTGTTTCAGAGGGTTGAGAGAGTGAAGGATTAAACTAATGTGTGAAGCACTAAGCCGGTCACAAAGTGAGCATTCAATACATGTTTCTGAATATTAATAACCATTTTATGCCTCAACTTCCGAAAGATTCAGGAAGTCAATACAGAGAATTAGAATCCTTTATTGGGGGATGTCCGCAAAGAACATAGGAGATGGGAACAAGTCTTAGGGGCTTGAGAGTGGGCTTAGAGTAGAGGAGCCCATTCTGGGAGAATAGGCAGGTTCCAGGCATGTGCAGAGGAAACCATCAGGGGGTACCTAGGGGTATGGTGAAGGAGAGATAGTCACCAAGGGCGCCCCAACGGGGTCGGTAGATCTGGAAGATGGTGATCCAGGTGGTGAGGACAATCACCCAGAAGAGGAAGCCCACAGCTGAGCGCCAGACATCTGTAAGAAGAAACAGGAATAGGTAAGGTTGGCCTCCAGCTGCCCTCTGGTCTCCCCCAGACTGGCCCTCTCTTCTCTTCTGGAGCCCTAGAATTCTGGAACCTCCATCATTCCCTGTGGGCACCCGATGACCTTCCTTCATTTGTACCCTAGACTCACAGCCTTTGATTTGGCTCTGCTCCGTGTATGCCGGGACTAGGAAGGCCTCTCGAAAGAACCAGAAGATGTTGACCAACCAGAGGAAAGGCAGGAAAGCAAACCCACCTAAGAGAGAGAGAGAAAAAAAAAATCAAACACAACCAACCAACCAACCAACCAACCAACCAAACTGGAACAAAAAGCAATGACATTCCCCCCCAACTTCTCTCATCTCTGCTCGCAGAGACTTAGGAATCCTGGCTCCTCCTTGAGACCCCAAAATCGGACTCCTCAGTCATCTTTTTCTCGGGACCCAGAGTCCAGCCCCACAACTTTCCCCCGTCTCTTGGGACCCAGAAGTTGAGGTCCCCAGCTTCCACTTTCTTCAAGTCCCACACCCTTCCCTCAGACCCAGGAGTCCGCAACTTAGATCCAAGAATCCAAATCCCCAGGTCCTCTTCCCTCAGGCGCACTAGTCCAGTCTCGCTCCCCTCTCTTCTCCTGGGACTCTAGGAATGGCCTCTTACCCAGGTAGTACTTCCGGCACAGATTCAGCTTCTCCTCGTTGGACACCCGCTCCAAGTTCATAGTTGCGCTGAGGCTGAGTCGTTCCGAGGGTCTGTAGGGCAAGAGCCAAGCCTTGGCCCCAGGTGACAGATGCAGGGATCGCGAACAACCACGCCCCTATTACGACAAATCGGAGATAAACTGAAGGGTAGGTTTGCTGAAAGAAAAATACTCCGGACCCCACCAGCAAGCTGACAGAGTTGAACGCTCTTCATATTTATTGGGGTGCGCGAAACGACCCCCAACTCACCAGTGAGGTCTATTTCCTCCGCTTGGAAGCCTTTGCCACTTTCAACTCCGGACGTTTGCGCCAGATACCGCAAGTATCTCTGGAGTTTGTAGTCTTTTGGGGGAAGGCAACGCTGCACGCATGCGTCTTCAGGGAACTCCGGGGAGGGGGGTGATTTTGCGGGGAGGGCGCAGGCCTCGAACACGCAAGCGCAGCAGACGGTTTCTGAGCGCGTGCTGTGTCGAGAGGCAGAGACAAACTACACTTCCCAATGCTCTTAAGCAACGGAAATGACGTAAGGAGCAGACAGAGTTGGAGGGTTCGAGTAAAAATGGCTGAATATTTAGCTTCGATATTCGGGACTGAGAAGGACAAGTGAGAACGGGCGCAGGGAGTGGCCTCTTGCAGGGACCGGGGCCGGGACATTTGGTTCCCTGGTGGCTGGGAGGCGTTGGGCGGTGTTTCTGCGGTGTCCGGCCTCCCCGGCCTTCGGTTCACCTCTGTCTTTGCCCCTCTTCCAGGGTTAACTGCTCTTTTTACTTTAAGATCGGGGCCTGCCGGCACGGGGACCGGTGCTCCCGGCTTCACAACAAACCGACTTTCAGCCAGGTGAGACCCGGCACGGAGCCTTGAGGGTTAACGCCTCCCGGCCATTCCCCTTCTGTTGTCCATCATCACGAGGTCCCGCCTTTTCCGGATTGCTAAGGCCCACCCTCCAATTGGCTCTTTTGCAGTCGGGCCTCTGCAGGTTCCTCCCCTTCTCTCAGGCCCCTGGAGTCACACACAGCTGGGCTGTCCCTGACTGCTAGGTTTCCCCTCTACTGGTTCCCTTAGGGACAAGCATCTGTGATACGCTCAATCAAGCTGCTTAGGCTTCTTCTCTGTTGCCTGGTCTCAGCCCCAGCCTTCACACCCCATCTCTTTGCATGAGCTCAAGGCCTCCGCCCCCTTTAAATTCTGTTCAGACCATAGTGCTGCTCAACCTGTACCGGAATCCACAGAACACCGCCCAAACCGCAGACGGATCACACTGTGAGTGAGGGACCGGTCTTGGGGGCAGGGCGGACAGCCTCCAGCAGGCCACCCCCTGATTTTACCCTGCCCCCTTCTCCAGGTCACGTGAGCGACGTCGAGGTGCAAGAACACTATGATAACTTTTTCGAGGTGAGGGTTGGCAAGGGATGGGTTGCGTTTCCTGTGGTCCAGGAGCTCAGCTGAATTCCTCCTGATCTTCCGCAGGAGGTGTTCACGGAGCTGCAGGAGAAGTACGGGGAAATTGAAGAGATGAATGTGTGCGACAACCTGGGGGACCACCTCGTGGGCAATGTCTACGTCAAGGTACCTGCTTTCCCCCCAGGAGAGCCTACACGTGGAGGCATTTCAGTGCCACCACTGAAGCCTCACAGCTTGAGGTCCATCACTAAATCCAGCCCAGTCCCAGAGGTGCTAACTAATCCTCCGAAGACTTCTGAATTTGACTGCCGACCCTGATCCACTTCCCCCTCAGTTTCGGCGCGAGGAGGATGCAGAGCGGGCAGTGGCTGAACTCAATAACCGCTGGTTCAACGGGCAGGCAGTGCATGCCGAGCTGTCTCCTGTCACCGACTTCCGAGAGTCGTGCTGTCGGCAGTATGAGATGGGGTATGGTAGTACGGGGCAGGGTGGGCACCAGGAGTCCCAGACTCCTATGTGTTGGGCAACTGTCATTGACAACAGCATCCTCCGTCCATCTGTCCCCTACCCAGGGAATGTACCCGTGGTGGCTTCTGCAACTTCATGCACCTGCGCCCCATCTCCCGGAACCTTCGACGTCAGCTATATGGGCGAGGACCCAGGCGCAGGTACCTCAGGATCAGCTTGTCAGGACATCTCCTACCCTGAGGATTTTATACCCTGGGATGGACCTAATCCTATGTCCCAATAACAGCGTGTCTCTTTTGTATCCTAAGACTCACTCTGAGCATCATCCCAGGACCAGCACCTAAATCTCAACCTCAAAACCAGCTGGAACTCCAAACCCCCAAACCCAAGATCCATTCTGGATCTCCAGTCTGGAGATCAGTTCCTGAGCTCCTGTCCATTCCACTCAGTAACTCTGGTTATTTCGTCACCTGCCCTGCCCTACGTCAGCACTGAGGGGCAGGCCTAGGAACTGTGCAACACTTCTCACTGCGCTAACCCTCATCTCTCCTCTCCTGTCCCCAGGTCACCCCCGAGGTCCCATACTGGTGACCGCCCCCGAGAAAGAAACCGACGACGTTCCCCAGACCACCGGCATGGCCGCTTCTGAGACCCTGGCTCCCTTGACCTCCACCCCTGATAGGCATAAATGTTCCCGGCCAGGACATCTCCTGAAAGCTTCCTTAACTCCCCAGTGCCCTCTTCCCCAGGCTCCAGGGCTCCATGATGTAATCTGTCCAACACGGGGACCTTCTCTTACCACCCCTCCCCTAATAAAGTTCTGTACTGAGGGTTTAGAACCTGTTAGCTTAAGCTTAGCTGTGGGCTGGAGTTTCCTTCCACCCCCGCATCTCCTGACGAAAAGGGGAAGCGGGCTGGGCTCTGGCCACAGCTTCAGCTGAAGAACTTCCAACAACAGGTGGGAAGACAGCAGGCTCAGGGCCCAGGGCTCTAGAAACCTCTCAGTGGGACTGGTAGGGGTGGGGACGCTTTTGTGCTGGTAACTTCAGGACATTTCTCGAAGGCTTCTCAAGGGAGAGGTGCCTGGTTGTGGCAGGTTGGAGGACTCCCAGCCCGGAGGAGACTGGGGTTAGGAGCTAAGGTAAGGCCACTGGGAGTTGAGTGGGGGTCTCCAGAGGGTGAGGGCTGGGTCCTCATGCCAGCTGCCCTGAGGTGGGAGTTGGTGATACCTAAAACTTAAGCTTACTGTATGCCCGGTGCTGTTGTAAGCGATTTACTTCTAGTAATGGTTTTAAATCTTCAGAATAAACCTTTGAGACAGGTACTGTTCTCTCCTGTTTTAGGGATGAGAAAAGAGGTAAGGAAGATGGCAGAGGTGGGATATGAGTCCACTCATTGTGGTTCCAGAGTCCTCATTCGAGCCATCTTGAGGCCTTGGTGGCCCTTCTTTTAATGATAATGATAATAATAATAATAATAATAATAATAATAACGGGTCAGGAGCTGGATTAGGGGGTGGAGGGTAGGCTCCTTGTCTTCTAGAAGGGTCTGGGTCTCCCAAGCCCCCCACATCACTGCTTCCTTCTTCTGCCCTGGTTTCCTGGAAAGTGTGACAGAGGCGCTGTGGCCGGAAGTCCTGTGGTCACGGCCCCCCAGGCTGCGGACCCGCCCGGATGGGGCCCCTACGCAGCCTTCTGACTGCCACGCTACTCCTGGCCCAGCCGGCGACTCAGGAGGCCTCCCAGCACTGCGGGCGCCTCGAGTACTGGAACCCTGATAACCGGTGCTGCAGCAGCTGCCTGCAGCGCTTTGGGCCGCCCCCGTGCCCGGGTGAGGAGCAGGGGCCGGGCCGGGGTACGCATACGTTCGGGCGGAGCCAGGAGGTGATAAGCAGCTGGGGAAGGGAGAGGTCTGTGGATTATTGTCTGCGAGCCTTTTTTCGGGGTGGCAGCGCTGAGCCTGTGAAAGAATGGGTGACATGGGTTACGTTAGTGCCACGCCAAGAGGTCCTGCCAGTGAGAGAGGCCGGACCTCCGCGGTGTTCTGAGGGTGGGCTGTGTGGCTAAATCGGGAGGGGGCGGGGCCTGTGAAGAGAGGGTCTTGAGCCTGCAGGGTTAGTGCGCGGAGGGAGGGTGGGCACGTTCACTGACTCGTAAGTTGGATGAGTAGAATGCAAGGTGTGGGGCCTGCTAGGACCGGACAAAGGGGAAAGGACGTCGCTAGTGCAGAAGAGGAGGGGCTGGGCGGCCACACGTGAGACCTTGTTTCCCACCAGACTATGAGTTTTCGGAAAACTGCGGATTCAATGACTTTGGTGATTACGTGACGTACCCCTTCAAAACGTGCCCCTTTGGGCTGTGCAACCCCGACAATGCGGAGATATGTACCCCTTGTGGCGGCGGAGCCAGGGTCCCAGCTCCCACAGGGAGCCGGAGCGGAACCCACCATCGCTGCAGAGAGGTGCGGGTTGGGCTCCCAACGGCCTGGGAAGAGGGTGCAGCTTGCCAGAGAAGAGACAGAGGCTGGAGGGTGTGGTTTGGGATTAGGTGGGCGGAGTCTGGACTAAGGAAGGGGGTGTAGTCCCATTGAAGAGAATAGGGTTGAGGACATAGTATCGGAGACCTATCTGGGTTAGAGGGTGGGTAGCTGCATCAGGCAGGGATTTGGTCCCACTGAAAGATATAAGGATGGGAGGTTCAGGCTGAGGGGGCAGAAGTAGGGCCCCCCTCCAGCTTTACTCCAACCTATTTTCAGAAGCCGGTCCCACCCAAGGAGCCCTGTCCCCTGAAGTCTGGGAAACCAGAAGTCTTTAGCTCCCAGGAGCCCAGCCCATCAGCGATTTCCAGTCTCTCGTGGACACCTGAGCACAATGTCACTCGGCAGGCCTTGCCGAATTTTGCCCTGCCAGTGGTGCTGGTTCTCATGGGGCTGGTTCTGCTGGTGACCTCGGCAGTGATCCTCCTGCTTGCCCAGCAGTGCCACCGCCGGGCAAAAGTTGTCCTCCATCCCTACCCGGGCTTGGTTTGTGGCGACACCAATATCTCTACCGTCCTCTCCTTGCCCTCGTCCTCTCCAGGGTCCCTGGAGGCATCAGAGGTCTCTCTGGTTCCACTCCTGGGCAAAGGTTAGTTGGGACGTGCAAGGGAGGGAAAAGGTGGACTAGAGATGGCCCTTCCTCTCCCTCACCCCTCCATTTGTCTCCCAGAACTGCCGGGTCTGGCATCGCAGCCCCTGTCTCGCCTCCTGGACCAGCTGGAGGTGCTGGAGGAGCTGATAGTGCTGCTGGATCCTGAACCTGGGCCAGGCGGGGGCATGATATGCGGCACCACCAGACACCTGGCGGCGAGGTACGGCGTGCCTGCTGCCTGGTCCACCTTCGCCTACTCACTGCGACCCAGTCGCTCGCCACTGCGGGCCCTGATTGAGATGGTGGTGGCAAGGGAGCCCTCTGCCTCTCTGGGGCAGTTTGGCACACACCTGGCCCAGCTGGGGCGGGCAGATGCGCTGCAGGTGCTGTCCAAACTTGGCTGATCTGGGGTTTGCCCAGCCTAGTCCTCAATAAAGTTAACCAGGAAGTAAGTGCCTGCTGCCTCTGGGCCTCATTAAGATGCCCTTTTGAAATACGGTGTTAATTGGGCCACGACCCAACAGAATCCCCTCATTCCACCACCTGCAACATCACCATATGGGAGAGCTGACCTCAGGTGCCTCTGGTCGTTAGGGTCCTCTCTGAGAAATGGCCCTGCTGCCCTGGGGAGAGCTCATTCACAGGCCCAGCTGGGTTCTAACTTGGAATATGTTGAATACTTGCTGCTCCGAAGCCTTGACAGGCCCTCACAATTTCCTCGTAATTGTGGATGATGGCCTCCCCCTCCTAATGAGGCTGACAGGCTTCCTGGGCTCAGGATTGGTGTGGGGCATGGTGAAACGGGAGCCCCTACCTGCCCCCAGCACCACACAAACAGGAAGACCACCTCTCCAAACATTGACAGACTTTATTATGGGGGGTTCCCACCTGGGATTCCACCCTCTTAAATAAAAAAGTGCATAGAAAAAGAAGGGATTTAGAAACCTTTGTACAGTATCTACATCCTGGGCCCCCAGGGCAGGAAGGGGGCGATTGCTGGGTGGGGTGGAGGCAGGGCCTTTGCCACCAGCATGCCCACATCCACCCTGAACGTGAGGGTGGGGGTGAGATGCTCTGGGAGGGGCGAGGGAGCCCCCAGACGAGGGGCAAGATGGCAGCAGGGGGTGTGGTGGGCAGCCACGGCTTCAGTTAAGGAACCGGCGGCAGCGCTTGGCGCCACAGTTGCAGGGCAGCTTGTTGCTGGCATCCTCGATGGGGAATTTGTAGTCATAGGTGAGCTCCTCACCACGCAGGATGCGGCGCAAGGCGAAGATGACAATGTGCTTCTGGCCCTCCACATGGATGACTCGGGAGAAGCAGTTGGGCTCACACGAGTGGTTGATGAAGCGGGCAGCATTGCCATGCATTGTGGCGTCCACCACATCAAAGTCATCCATGCGGAACATGTAGCACCCAATACCCTGCAGGGGTGGGATGGGGGCAGTCAGGTGCTCTGGTCCCATGGATCAGCCCCACTTTACCCACCTCCTTCCCACGGGCTGGTGGAGCCCACCTTCCCGTCGTAGAACTTCTCCCGCTTGTCCGTCAGCACAGAGCGAATGACGATACCAGAATACTCAATGACCATCTCACCGGCATCGATGTTTCGCTTACAAAATAGGCCCCGCCCATGGATGGCAGATCTGCAGGGCAGGATGGGCAAGGGGGAACTCAGGGGGCAGGGGAACAGAACCAAGGCCGCCCCACACCAGGGCACCTGTCCATCCATCCACCCAAGGGGCATCCTCCCCCCAACCACACTAACCTGTAGACACCCACAGCCTCTTTGGATGTCTTCTTGAGGTGGCGAAAGCGCATGGCCATGGGCAGCTCCAGGCTGGTGGCACGTCTGGTGGGGTCAGCAGTGTCACAGGCTGGTACCCAGGAATGACCTCTCTTGCCCCTGGTCACCCTCTTAAGGACCCTTCAAGAACACCCCCAACACCCTGGCCTGCCCTCCATACCTGGTTGACCTGAGCTGCACCTCATCCTCTTCCTCGTCACAGGTGGCTCCCTCAGGGAGCACCCGGTGCTGGGAGGCCAGGAAGTTGAACATGTCAAAGGTGCACTTCCTGCAGCAGAGGGGGAGGGAAGAAAGGATGATCACAGCCATTCCTTCAAAGAGATGCCATCTGCCTGTCCTTTGGCTTGGGCCTGCTGCTGGCAAAAGAAATACTGCTACCACTGAGGCCGCAACAAAAGGGGAAGGGATGGGGTTCATTCTTCTGATGTGAACTTTAGGAATAATTCCTGGAGTGGCCTGGAAGAGTTTCCAATCTCTACAGACTTAACTCCCATGCTTGAGAACTCCCACAGGGCTCCCCACACCTCTCACCGGAGATAGACCTCGGCACGGGCTGCCCCGTGGGGATTCAGGGGTGGTTCCTCCTGGCCCTCTCCCTGCTGGTGGTAGCGGAACTTGTAGTGCTGGCAGCGCTGGGCCCCAGGCAGCTGCTCTGCCAGGAAGATGACTGCATCGTGGTGGATGCCTAGGAGCCTTGCCCCACTCATTCCTGGAGAGAGTCAAAGGTGAGAACACACAAGTCACATCAGAGGCCCATCTTGTCCTCTGGGAGTCCTCTCAGCTCCCAGCATCCCTGTGGACTCTCCACTTACCACTGAAGGAGAGGTGTCGGAGGCGGGCGTGCCCTCGGGCCTCTTGCACCTTCTCAATCAGAGTTCTCCAGGCCCCTGAGGAGAGAGCATGGCCAGAGCAGTCAGGACGGTAACCTACCAGACACCTTCCCTCCGTCACCACTACTCCCGACTCACCCTCCAAGCTCTCTGCCTCCACGCTGAACCCATCCTCACTGCTGATCTCAAAGCGCAGGTGTGGGCCAGCCCGTTTGGGGGCCTGGTTCTCTTTGTCCTCTGGGGATGGAGGTTCTTCCTCGGAGCTCGAAGCCTCACCTGGTCCCAAGCAGCAGGTCACAGTGAGGGTCACCCCTCCTGGACTCGAGTACCTGGTTCACCACCACCCTCCCTTCCTCTCCCGGCGCAAGCAGACACTTGGTCGATGGCTCTCTTCCTGCTCTAATTGCCCAGTGAACCCTATAGGATGGATATTATTTTTTTCTTCTTTTTCTTTTTTAATATTTGTTGACTTATTTTTGAGAGAGAGAGAGAGACACACAGAGAGAGAGAGAGAGAGAGAGAGAGAGCGCGCGCGCACAAGCAGAGGAGGGACTCTACAAAAAAGCCCATCTATCCCTCATTCTTTCTCTCACAGAAAATTTAAAATACCAGAGAAGTGCATTTTACATATGTATTTTAATATATGTAGCACATCCGCATAAATATTACAAATTTGTCATTATATAGGCCCCAACCCACAGAGTTAAGTACACATACCTTATGAGCTATTTAAAGGATTTCTTAATCTTAAAGGGCTAAAGGTTTTGAAGACAAAGAAGACAGGACTTGTTGCTACAGAAGATGTGGATGTGAGACAGTGGAGGGTCAAGGACAGCTCAGGTCTGGGGCCTGAACAACTGGAAGGATAAAACTGCCAATGACAGAGATAATGAGGGAGAGGGAGGAACAAGTGTGGGGTGAAGGTCAAGAGCTCAGTTTGGGACATGCTGAGTCTGAAATTCCCCTTAGAAAACCTGCCCTTGCAACCTGCTGGGGGAGAAGGCGAGCCGTGAGAATTTGACATGGGGTTCAGAGCCCAAAGTAGCTGAGAACATCTGAGAGAAAGTACTGATAAAGAAGTCAAGGCCAGGGCCCTGGGACACGCCAAAGTGACAGGCTGGGGCAATGATGAGGCATAACTAGATTGGTGAGGAGCGGGGTGGGGTTCTGGAAGCCAGGGAAGGAAGTGCTTCAAGGAGGGAAATCAGTGCAAATGCCGCCACTTGCACAAGCAGACTGTGGACTTAGGACTGTTGTGTCTGGGGGTTGGGTGTGGGAGGACCCACGTGGCCACACTTTCTTCCCACACCACTTCTCTGGGCCAACCTGACTGCGCACCCTCCCAGCCCTAGGCATGCCTCTAAGCCTGTTTGCCGTGGGACCCACATCAGCTCCAGGCCTCAGTGCCCCTGCGTCCGCCTCTGACAACGTCTTCCACCTCCTCACTGCCCTTGCCCCATCCTCACCTCCATTCTCACCATTCTGTTCCCTGAACCCGGCAGGCTGACTACAGGGGCCTCAGCCAGGCGCTCTCATTGCCTTCTTTCTCACGGTGTTCGTTCTCAGCTGTACACTTGCTAATGTACGTGTCTGTTTCCTCTACCAAAATGTGGCGTGGTCCCTAAGGGTGGGGACCTGTCCGTCATGGTCAATGCCATAACCTCACGCCACCTCTGACCCCCATATGCAATCTTCCAGTTAAGCAGTCTCTATCGCTCCCCTTCCACGCGCAGTAACTCAGCGCTATGGAATGAGACAATCCACACATGTGGACAGGCCTCGGGCCAGGAGAAATTCCAAGCCTGAGCTGCTCGCCTGCCAGCTTGCTTGGCTGCAGCCTAACCCTCTGCCGCGGGCCTCTGTCACCAATGGAGCGCTGCCCTCCTAGCCTCACTGAGGCTGGCGGCCCAGTCCACTCCTCGAGCCCCCATCCTGCGTCCTGACGTCTCTGCAAGCGCACGAACCTCACCTTTCCTCCACCGCAGCACTCTCCTATTGCAACCCAAGCACCAGGCCTCCTCCCACGTCAGCTCCCATCCACAAGCGCCCTTCCCCCTCCCCCGTGGCTCTGCTGTTTCAGCCCTCACACAAACCCCTCGAGGCTGCTGCCCACCGCCTCCCCTCGGACCCAAGATGTCTAGGTCTTGTTTTGGCTTCCTCAACAATCACAGTCTTCAATTCTGGACCCTGACACGACATCCATCCCAGCCAGTACACCAATCCTAGACCCCACATGCCTGGTGTCCTCTGGGGCAGTTAGGACCACCGACTATTCCCTTACCAGGGCCTCTGGGACACCACTCTCCTGTGATCTCCTTCCTACTGTCCCTGCCCCTCCAGGTCCTAGGTGAGCTCTATCCTCACTGGCTGACACCCAGGTGCTCTTGTCTAGCTGCATGGCTCTGAGTCCCATCTCTAATTCTGACAGCCCCCCAGATGCTCAGCTTTACTAGGAACCTAACCCTTGGCAGATTAGGCTCTGCAGCTGACCCCTGGGCTCCTGGACGTGCTGCACAGGCACTTTCGAAGGGCCTCTTACATGGAGCTGAGACACGGGGTCACAGTCTCCCTGAGTCTCCAGAACTCTTAACACCTAGCCTTGAACTCATAGCCAGGGGGGTGTGCAATGTGTGTTTTCTGAAGTGGACTGATTCTGTATTGACCATCACCCAGCTGAGGCAAGCACAGGAAGGGAGGCAGAGCGACCGGCGGTCCCTACCTGAGTAGTGGTGCCACTGGGACTCAAGCAGCAGGTCGGGGGGACCGTCAGGGACCCGAGAAGGACCACCTTCTGGGAGTGGCAGCAGAGGGGACCGGTCCTGGAGGGGCCTGTAAGGAGAGACCTGTCAGAAAAAGGAAGGGACAGAGGTCCCAGAGACTCTAGGGAAAGGGGACTGGCTACTCACCTTGGGCTTTCCTCCTCCGTGGGCTCCCCAGGCTCATCCAAGTCAAGAACTCCACGCACTGTGGGCGTTTTCATCCTTACTCGGCTAAACCTAGGGAAGGAACCCCAAGAAGGCTGAGCTGCCTTCCCCTGCCCACCTGCTCCCCCTCCTCCAGACTCAGCACACTCACTCACCCGCTGCCACTAAGCCCTGGACCCTGGGGGGCATCCTCCAAGGACTCTCCATCTTCCTCCAGCCGGGGAGTCTTGTTTGGGGGAGGCGCTGGTGGGGAACGGCTAGAGAAGGTGGACACCCTCTTGACGCGGATGGCCTGATGGGGTGGGCTGGGGGGTCCACTGCTCAACACCAGGGTCAGTGGAGGGGGTGGGGGTGGGGCAGGGCGGACCACCCCTACCACTGGCAACACACCCAGCAGTGGTCCTGGGGGCAGAGTCCAGGAAGCAGGGGCTGTAGGGGGGATGGGAGGGGGCAGAGGCGGCTGCTTCACTGGGGGCGAGACCGGTTCACCCTCCCCAGCCATCTTCACAAACACTTGCCCCAGCTTGTTGACAAGGATGATTTTGGATGTGGCGGGCTTGGGGGGCTCAGGAGCAGGGCCCAGGCTCAACACCCGGACCCCTGGGGCCCCAGGGAGCCAGGCAAACGTCCGAGTGGGGTCAGCTGGGCTAGGGGGTAGGCCCTGGGAAGGCTGGCTGCCATTGGCCAGGGGAGGTGCTGAGGGGAGTGGCTCCTCTCTGGGCCCAGCACCTCCCTCCCCAGGTCCTCCTAGGTTCTTCAACACAAAATCCACGATTTCTGATGGCAAGTCCTCAGGAGGTCGGGTTCTGTCCCCTGCAGCCCCGATGACGCCAGCCCGGCCCACTCCTGGCCCTGAAGGAGGCGTCCCCTGGCCCCGAGGCTGCTGGACTGCCTCTGCCTCGCTGTCCGTGCCGTCATCCACTCCATCCAGCTGTTCGATGCGGGGGGCTCCCGGGAGGGCACCAGGGGCCAGGGCAGGGCCAGACACCACAGTCACAGGGAAGTGGACATAGCGGGGGGTGGGGCTAGCCTCCTCCTCTGAGCTGTCCCCTGGACCCCCGTGGCTGCTCCCCACTGCCCCTGCAGCCACAATCTCTTCCTGGAAGGGCTCAGTCCCCAGCAGGCTGGCCGCAAAGTCCAGGTCAGCAGCACTCAGTCCTGACACCACCTCCATGTCCTCAAAGTCTGGGCCCAGGTCTTCAGGGGGTGGTGGAGATGGGGCTGGGCCAGGGGGAGCCAGCTCCCCTGAGGTAGGTGTGAGGGCTCTAACGACTGAGGTAGGAGGGGGCACCCTGAGCTGTGGGGAAGTTCTGAGAGGAGGAGAGGCCCGCCGTGACGGTGGCAGCCTTGGGGCCAGGGGGCTGGGACGACGGGAGCGTCTGGGGGGAGCTGGAAAGTCCAGGTCTCCCACCGTGGGGATGTGATGGGTCAGAGAAGATGGACTTCCTGTGGGGGGCAAGGGTCAGTGTCAGCCACAAGCTCCATTCCTCACCCACCCATCCCTCTCCCCTACCCTCCCAGGTACTTACCAGGGGAGGGCAAGGGTCCAAAGGAGACACCCCCCAAGGGCCTCCGGGATGGTGAGTAGTTGGGCACTTTGATTCGAGCCCCTGAGAAGGAGCGGGGGGCTGGAGGAGGGGCACTGCTTAGATCTGGCCGAAGTGGGGGATCCAGGTTCTGAACAGGCGAATGGTGCTCAGGAGCTCCAGGGATAAGAGCATCTGTGTCTGGTGAGGGATCCACATGATCTGGGGGCTCTAAGGAAGCAGGAGAATGGCATCAGGAACAGCCAGGGCTCTTTGTCAAAGCCTCTCTTCACACACCCTCCCTTCTTCTGAGCCAACGAAGGCTTCTCCGCCCCTGCCCAATGGTCTGGTCACAGCATGCACTGATTCCCAGACATCACCCAGGTTCCATACTCCTCTGTGGCTTCTTTAAAACCTCCACACACACCTGGATCAGGGTCCCTCTGTAATCCCTCCTCACCCATCTCTGCTGTCTCCTCCATTCCTGGCTGCCTACTGTTTGCTGATTCAGGTCCCTCATGCCATGAGGGGCACTGCCCGCTCTCCAGCAGGGCCAGTCCTACCACTTTCTTTCTCACCTGTGCTGTGCATCCCTGCCACATCAAACACATCCGCTTCATGCAGGCGCTTGGGGCTCCCCATCGCCTGGCTCCACCCGATCTAAGAGAACAAATCTCTGCCGCCGCCTCCCAACAACTCCCCTGCCTGCAGCCAGGATGGCTGCACCCTCCTTCCCTCTCTACTTCACATCATACTCCACCTGGCACAAACCCCTATCTTGCAAACACAGTCCGAGTTTCTTCCTTCTCCCTTTCAGCCCACAACTTCTCCTTTTACTCATCTCCAAGCCCAATTTTTGAGGTGTGCCATCCAGTGCTTGGCTACATCACTCGGCACTGGTACGGCTAGGATGGAACCAATTTGGTTTGAATCCTGATTCCACCACTGTGTTACATGGAGAGCAACTGCCTTTTTAAGCTACAGTGCAGCAGAAGTTGCACCTTCCTTGTAGGGCTGTGGGGAGCACCACAGAAGCACAGAACCCCAAGACAGGTGGCCATAAACATCCTCTGTTTGTCCAGAAGCTGCCCACCTCACCATGAGCAAGTAGCACGGTGCTCTTCCCCTCACTTTCCTGCGAAATGCTGAGCACAGTCCCTAGCACATAATGCACAGCCACTAAGCTACCAGTTACTACCATCATGACAAACGGAAGAAGGGCAAAAAAACCTAAGGTTTCTTTAGGGGAGAGGGGAATTGGGTTGGTGGAAAATCATTTGTGGAGGACAGCATTCAAGGAAGAAAATGAGGGAGTTCCAACACCCATACCTGAGGAAGGGGCAGGGCTGTGCACGATGGTCTGGTTCTCCTCCGCGGCCTCCAGGTGAACTGGCTCTTCCCTCGGGCCCCATGGCCGATACTCCAGAATACGACACCGATACCAGCAGCGCCGCCGAGCATCCACTGTGCTCCAGTACAGACGGGAGCACCTGTCAGGCGGGTGTGTAGGTCGAGAGAGTCAGGACAACTCGGGAAATGGGATCCACTCCTGCAGTCCTTCAACCCCACCCAGGCCCCCTGGGCTGCTCACTGGTAGCCAATAGGGAAGAGCCGTCCCTCGCAGTCCGAGAGATCAGACAGGGTACCCAAGGAGTCAATCCGGATGGAACCTACAGTGCAAAGAAGTGATTAGAACGGTAGGGCCAGGCAGCGTCAGGAAGACCAGGACAAAGAGCAAGAGGCTTACCAATGAGCACATTGATGGCATCAGGTTCGAGCCCCGTCAAGAACTTTCGCTTAAAGTTGATGCCCTCAAAGTCCACATAGACTCGGCGGAGAACATCAAACCCATCGGGGGTCACAATCTCCTGGGAGGTGGGTGGCAAATAGGATTGCTGGATTGATGGGGGGCAAGGTGGCTGTGAGGGAAGGCTCTGGACACAGGGACTGGGCAGTTGGGGGCCTGGCTCAAAGACTCAGGAAAACAAGGGGGACACCAAGAGGTAGCTGGGGACAGGGCTGAGGGGATAAAGGGGTCTATGAGTGGAAAGGGGAGAGAGAGCAGTGTGGAGCGGTCTCTCCCATGGTTCTGACTCACCTTTCCATCCAGCAGGTCTGTGTGTTTCTGGCAGAAAACTTTCTTGTCGTCCTGGAAGATGCAATAGCTGGCCCGGGCACACATGAAGTGGAAGTTGCTGAGGCAGGAGGAAAGGCAGCAGCCCACCGTGGCTCCAGGCTTCAGGCAGAGCTCACAGCGCTGTGGGTGGAAGGGGCCGCTGAGGGGAGAAGCCAGTGACCAAGACCAGGGTCTGACGCTCAGCATCACTGTCTATGAGCCTCTGCTTGGGCCCGTCTAGCCCAGCACCTCGCGCAGCAAAGGCACTCACCAAACATAATCTCTTCCTTAGAAGCATCTAATGCCAAGTGCATATCAAAACTAATTCAAGTTTTCTGAAGCAGAGTGTTGCAGTAGAGATAGAAATAATACCAGCTAATACTCAGCAGCATTTACCATCTTTCTCACATCATTTCTTAAAAACTTACTTAGATAATTTCTACATCCCACATGGGGCTCAAACTCATGACCCCAAGATTAAGAAATGCATGCTCTTCTGAGCCAGGCAGATGTCCCTCTCACACCATTTTAATGTGAAACCTGTATCATTTCATTTAATCTTCACTGCCCGCCCCAGCAGATAATCCCGTCTCGCTCCCTGACCCCGAGGCATTCTACAGCACCTGGCCCAGGTCCCACACTGGTGAGGAGAGGTTCTAAGCCAGGCAGTACCTCATCTCACAGGGACACAGAAGTGCTAAGGGCCATAGTGTGAAGACAGCATCCAGCATAGGTTGAATCAACAGAAGATCTTCTAATTACTAATCTCCCAGACTTCAAGCCCAAATGGGGGAGGGGAGAGGGGGGGAAGCCACTATCACTGCAGCACCGGAGTCCTGGGACAACCAAAAAACAATACCCAGGACCAGCAGTGAAAGGACACATTGGGGTAAAGACTGTGAAACAAGAGCTGTCTCCCCTGCAGGGGGCACTACCTGAGGCCCCGGGGCTGCCCACCTCTCTAGGCCCGGGCTCTCACCATCTGCCTCCCTCGAGCTACAGCAGCATGCACGTTTTTGAGGGAGCCATCATTTTCCTCAAACACTTCAGCTGACCAAATGGCACAGTTGACATGTGTCCACTCATTCTGCCCAATGTATAGGAGCCGTCCTGCCTCCTGGGGGCAGAGGAGAAATGGTGTGAGGGGAGGCCCCAGGGACTAAGCCCCACAACCTGGGGCTTCACATGGGAGCCCTCACCTTAGAGTCCGCATCCCCATATTTGAGGCAGAGCGCACACTGACGGGGGTCCTCCAGGTGTGAGAAAGCAGCTGGATCCTTGCCCTGAAAAGCTGGAAGGGGTATGGGAAGGGAGGTCCCAGAATCAGGACCTAGAACTTGTCCCACCAACTCAGGGGCCCTGGCTTCAGCCCCCACTTCCCAGTACCTGCTGAGGGGTCCCCTGGAGGCTGCCCTGATTCTGGGGTCTCTGGCTCCTGCTGCCTCCACTGAGCGTAGACATGGTCCAAGGATGGGGGCAACACGGCATTGGGAAGAACTCCGCTGTGGACAGGCAGAGTCAGGATCTGACATGTCTAACATGGGTGGCCACCCAAATCTTAGCCTAAATATGCCATGATACACTTGGTCCTCTCTCCATGTGGCATTTCTCCCAGTCTCCCAAATAAGCCAGGGCCCCTCACGCCACCTGTGACACGTGAAATGCTGTTCCTCATGCCTGTAATACTCTTTTTCCACATCTCGGCTCAGATGTCATCTCTTCTGCAAAGTCTTAGGCCCTAGGCCCCTTCTCTGGGCTCTCATAGCCCCCTGGACTTTCCCATCACCACCCTGACAATCTGGCTCATCAGGCATTAACATGCCTGCTCAACCCCCACCCTGCCAACATGGCTTCCTCACTCTGTCCCCAACACTACCTTGTACAAAGCCGAAACAAGGTGGGCTACCTGTGTAACCTGAGTTTTTGCCGGCCTAGAATCTCTGAGGACGCTCTTCCTGGTTCCACCACCCTCTAGATGCTAACTCTGTTCCTCTCCCATTCTCAGCCCAGGTTGACCCTGGATTCCCAGGTGCCCTTGCTTTTGCCCTCATCCCCTAGATCCCCTCCTGCTACCCAGCCTTGCTCACTTCGGCAGCCGGGTACTCCGTCGCCAGTACTTGGGGTCATGGGCGTCGAACCAGCCGAACGCAGACTCTAGCAGCTGGGGAGTGGGTTAACAAAATGAGAAGAACTGGCTTCCCCAGGCAGGTTGGTGGGGGCAGGGTCTGAAGGACCCACTCTCTCTTCCCCACTTCCACTCAAGCCACCCTACAGGCTTTCCCCGAAGTTCTCACCTTCAGTAGGAGCCCCTTCATCTGGCCTCCAGCCCGGCGCTCTGGGGTCTCTCCTTCTTCCGAGTGCCTCATCAGGATGGCCACCATGTCCTCCATAAAGCTGTGCTGTAAGGGAGCTTGTCAGGATCAGAGCGCCCACCCAGCCCCAAACCCCCCTCCTCTTGACACCCACCTGTTCCTTTGTGTCCCACTCACCACGGACTTGTAGTGGCCTTCCTCGAAGCGCCGACTCACGGCTTGCAGATCACAGGGCCCTGGGTGCAGCTGCTTTCCAGTCTGCCCACACTGCAGAGACAGGAAGTCAGCAGGGCTGGTGCTGGGCCTGGCCCCACCCCGTCCTACCTCCCGAGCCCCCCAAACCTGAGTGCACAGCAGCAGTGGGCCCGCCACCTTGGAGCTCAGTAGGCCCTGGAGCACCTGGCGTAGGCCCCCCTGCAGGGCCCCACTCAGGGCTTCTCGCCAGCGGGGGTGCGTGGCCCCCGCGCATGGTCCGCAGGTATATAGCACGGAGTCTGGCAGCCCAGAAAGGATCTCATAGTCTTCATCTAAAACAGCCAAGGTAGGACAGGAGAAAATGGTTTGGGAGGATGTGAGGGTTGGCTCTCAGCAGCCCCTAGAGATTGCCAAGGACATTTAGCCCACCTGTCCCATAAGTGCCTGTGCTGTGGGTAGGACAGGGACCCCCCCCCCCCGGGGGGGCTGAGGCAGCAGCCCAGGTACTCTGCCTGCTCACCCGAGAGCCCCTCGCACTTGGCGTGCACCCAGTGGTCACACTGTGCGCACTGCATCATCTTGCTCTCATAGTCGTTGTCTTCATAGCAGCGTGTGCAGATTGGGCAGAAATTTCCTGCAAAATAGGGAAGAAAAGGGCAAGTCAGAGGGCTGGGGCCACTACCTTCCCCTTGGAGGTCCTCTCTGGGGCTACCACCTCTTGGCTACTGTGAGGGCTACCTCTGCTCTGCCCCATCTTGGGTCCCTACTATTCTCAAAACACTGGCTGAGGATAAGGCCTCTTTTAACCCTGTGGCCCCAAGGCCTCACAAACAACCTTGTTAAACATGCTGCCTGAACAAATGGGGAAAGCCTGGGTTTCCAAAGCGCTCAAGTGGAGTCTTGAAGATCCAGGAGGCCTATCTGGGACCACTACAACAATGGGGTCTAGGCCCCGCATTGCCACTGCCCTCAGACTGGCAGTGTTCCTCTATGTGAGGTACTGGATAGGCTTCTGTGAAGAGTACCCTGAATGGAAAGGTTCCATGGCTAGAAAAGGATACAAAACCACTAAAAAACATATCTGTCCTGCCTAAGAGCCTGGCCCACTGCCCAGTGTCCCCCAGGACCCAGGTCCCCTGACAGGTCCCCACCTTTCTCATAGAGCTGGGTGCACCTGGGGCAGAGGCTGTAATCTCCAGACCACTCGACGTCCCAGTTCTTGCCTGGAGTCGCCCCACAGCTCTTACAGCGTACGCAGGCTGAGCAGATCTGGGGGCGAGGGGGCAGGGTGACGTTAGGGGGAGCAGTGTGGAGCAGTGTCGGGGGTGCAGTGCGAGGAGATGGGCAAAGAAGAGTGGATGGTAGGCAGAAGTCAGACGAGGAAGGACAGGTAAGAAAAAAAGGTGAGCAAGAGAAGCATGGAGGAAGGAAGGAGGAATGAAGCAGGGGAGACTGGCAGAGGGAGGCAGGGAGGAGTGGAGATCAGGCAGGAGCAGGGGATTCTGAGGCGAGGACCATGGAATCCATGAGCCCCTGCAATCATTCTGTATAATTCTGCACATAAGTCTTATCTGTGTGAAATACTGGAAGAGAAAATGTCGTTTATCAGATAAAATCTCATGAGGACCTCTGACATTTCCCTCCTCATGGAAGCCCTGGCCTGGAGCAAGTCTGGGGGCGGCAGCAGCCTTAATGAGAACTCCAAAGCGAGGGGTGCGGGCCTCATCTCTCACCCAGTGGCGCCGTTTGCGTGTGGCCCTGGTTGGGTAGCTGGGCCCTAGGCAGGCTGGGTGATAAGCATGGCGGCAGCGCTCACACTCCAGGAGGTGCTGTTGGAAGTTCGAGAAAGACAACAATGGCAGAACCTACTGGCACAAAAACATCCCTCTCCTCTGTGCCTCCACCCCCTCATGCAGCCCCTGGGCCCAAACCTTGGATCCCCGGCCTTTGCGCCCACAGACGTGGCAAAACTTGCAGCGGCGGCAGCACCAGGTGTCATGATGTTGGGGCAGGGGCCGTTCGGCTTCCTCCAGACAGAATGGATGGAAAGGGTCACAGCAGACTTGGCAGAACACCAGCTGGGGGTGGGGAGAGTCAACAATGGGCACAGTGTGAGACCAAGAGGCCAGGGGATGAGACCCTGCTGAGAGGGCCCCAAGAAATCAGGCAGTGAGGGCCAAGGAGACCTGAGGGGCTGTGGAAAAAGGCGGGGATCAAACCTCATGCAGGCCTTTACTGGCACACAGCAAGCACACCATCGGCGGTCCCCCTGGCACAGACGTGAGCACGCTGAGGCCGCCCATCAGCCACACGTTCTCCAGGTCACAATCCTCCTGAGGGAAGAGAGGACATGGGTCAGAGAGCAGTCAGAATCACAGGCCAAACCCACCTTTAAAGCCCCGTTTCTCAGATAAAATCAAGTTTCTTCCAAACAGTCCTCGAGACCCTCTCCCTCTATGCCATACCTTAAAATCCACACGGACCCGGTGTACTCCATCAGGGGACTTCTGTTTTCCAGTCCAACCATTGGGAAAAGAAGTAAAGGGGCCAGGGGCCAGAGCATCCTAGGAAGGGCGGTGGTGGTCAGAAGGCCGCCAAGCCTCACCCTCTGCAGACTTCTCCCCACACTGCCCAGATCCTACTTAGCCTTCTAGAAGGACACGCCTGCCTTACCCCTCAGGGCCTGTCCTCGGGTGTGGACAACACGGCACTCAGGTGAGCCCGCTAACCCTGACTTGCTAGGAAGCTCCTGAAGGGCAGGAGCCATGCCTTCCACGGGGCTCAGGGTTCTGGTGTAGGGCCTTGCTGACCTTGTCCAGGCGCCTTCGGGCCTTAAGCTGCAACACAGGCTGCAGGGTGGGTTTGCGGGGCCGGCTCTGCTCCTCGGGTTCTGGCACTGGTAGCTCTAGGCAGGACACAGAAATGGTGAGGTTCCCCCTTTTCCCTGCCCCATTGCATTCTCCTTTCTCCACAACCCCCTAATGTCACCTGGATCCCCAGAGCCATCTTTAACTAACCAAAATCCACTAGGATGACCTGGCTTAATAAGCTACCGAAAACCTCATGCGCCAGCTCTCCCTCTCCACCCTAAACTACCTCCTTCCTTCCACTCACCTATGTTCTCTATCACACTGGGATAGCCCTGGGACTGAGAACCCCACCCCTTCTACACAAAAGACACGGGGCTGACTGAAAGAGAAAGCAATGAGCAATTCGCACCATTCTCTCGAGGGGTCCGACGCCGGGGAGCAGGGGGACCCCCGGGCTCTGAGTCATCCGAGTCCTCGAAGATATCATAGGAGGGTCGCTGTTTGACGCAGCGCCGGGCTGACTTGCGCTGCAGTAGGAGGGAGTCCTGCTCCTCGGGCCCTGGGGGGGCCACCACCTCCTCCCGGGGCCCCCCAGCTCCCGCCCCCCGGCGTGGGCCTGGAGGACCAGGGGAGGCCTCAGGAGATTCATCGGAATCCCAGGGCAACAGCGTCTTCACTATCGTCCGGCCTGTGGGAACAGGGGACTTAGTAGGATCTGAGCTCAGCCAGGGACATGGGACACTGGGATGGAGAAAAGCCAAAAAGAAGTAGGGCAGAAGAGAATGAGTACAGGAGAGATATGAAAGCACATGATGGAAAGACAACAAAGGTAGAAGACTGCAAAGAAAAGGGGAAAAGAACAAAGAAAACATGGTTTCCTCCACACCACAGATCTAAACATGGTTGTATAAAGAAATACTCCTCAAACCATTACCTTTTTTAGCCAATCGTTCCATCTTCCGAGCCTCTATCTTGTCACACTTCCGGTATCTGGGGAGGGGAGCAGCACGTCACCAGGGTAGGGGACTGGTGGTCTGGGGGAAGAGAGGAAGCTCTCCACAAGGATGCCAATCCCACTGCTCTGGTGGGGCAGGAGGCCTGGGTGACTGACAACCACGGGTGGGAACAGAGGCTCCGCCCTGGCTACTCACACACAGCACTGCTTCTTGGTGTTGGGGCCCCCAAACTTAGGCTTGTCCAGGCAGTTGACACAGGACCCACAGTCCTGCACACGCAGGCAGCCCCGACAGTGTCCACACCGTGCCATCCGCATCTTCTTGCCATGATGGGAGGGCAGAGAGCGCCGGGGCGTTTGGGCCAGGGCCCCTCCAGACCCTGCAGGCTCTGAATCTCCCCCAGGGCCCGCTGACTCCGCCTTTCCCGGCCGAGACCGTGATGGGACACTCTCAGTCTCGGATGCCGATGATGTATCTAGCATAACGAAGAGGAAGGAATGGACCTCAAAGCCACTAGGCTTTTTACCTAGATCCCATTCAATTGGCCCTCTGGTCTCTCCCAGGTCCCTGGTGCCCCCGAATCCGCTCTAAGACCTAGCACTCCAACCCACCTGCTACCTGCCCCAAGCATCCAACTCAGCTCCCACTCTCCTATGCTCTTGGTGCATTTGCTCACCCCCAAACTTGACACAGCTGTCAAATCTTCCCACAACACACCCGCCCCTACCCTCCGTGGCGAGGTCCTGCCGATCTCGGAGAGGAAGAGCACTGAGGCGGGGGACGTCTTCGGGCACCATAGCCCGGGCCTGACCTAGGGCCACAGCAGCATGACGACAGACATGTTTGATGCGGGGGCCTTGCACGGGGGACTCTGGGCCCTAGGGGAGGAGAAACCAGGAATACATGTGGAAGTTGCCCCTTGCACTCCTGCAACCAGCCTTCTTCAGAGGGCCTTCCTCCCACTCCGTACCGACGGTCTCTCTCTCTTAGTTTCCATTGATTCATCTTCAGACCTGACAGCAGCTCTATCTGAGAGTTGCTTGACAGTCCCCACGACTTCCTCCGTCTGCCCTCCAGGGCTCGGCTGGTGGGAAGAATAAACAGGGTCAGAGGCTAGACAGTGAGGAAAGATAGGGCCAAGGGACAGCACGGGGGAGGGACGGGGCCAGGGAAGGAATACAGGAAGCGGAGAGACAGGAAAGGACAGGCACTGAGCGTTCCTTGAAACACTGCAGGATGACTGAGGAGGCAGGCAGTTAGGGAGAATGGAAAGAATCAAGGTTGGACGGTGGGCGCAGGAGTCTGGCCAAAGCATCATGCTCACCGGCATCAAAGACGCCACCT
Source organism: Suricata suricatta (assembly GCF_006229205.1). Taxonomy (NCBI): domain Eukaryota; kingdom Metazoa; phylum Chordata; class Mammalia; order Carnivora; family Herpestidae; genus Suricata; species Suricata suricatta. The sequence continues at coordinate 42,546,231 of NC_043715.1, read as the reverse complement.
TCTGCTGCTGCTGCTGCTGATCGATCTTGAACAGCTGCACCTTGGCTCTCTTGAGGAGGCTGAACATTTTCTCCTCCACACCAGACAGTGGTAAGGAACCCAAGCCTGCGATACGGGCCTTTTCCAGTGGTGGTGGCTGCTGTGGTGGCGGTGGTGGCTGCAGTTGTAACTGTGGCTGCTGTGGTGGTAATGCCTGGGGCAGCAGCTGGGTTTGCGAGGCCTGTGGGGGCTGCTGTAGCTGAGCCTGAGGCTGCTGCCCATTGCTCAGAGCTGGCGCCCCAGGAAGGGGCGCCTCGGCCTTAACAGGAGTGGCGACCACAGGGGCAAATCGAGGCAGGCTGAGGTGGTTGGTGCGGCCCACTGCCCGTGGCTCAGGCTCAGCTGGAGAGTCATCGGCAGGAGGCGGCTCTGGCTCAGGGGCTTCAGGGGCCCCGAGAGGAGTAGTAAGCACCGATTCATAGATCTTCAGGTGGGCTTCGCTGGGGGTAAACTGAGGCGCCCGAAGGAGCAGGGGCCTCCGGGATGGAGGGACAGGGGCAGGAAGTGGGGGTGGGGCCGGTGGAGGAGCAGGTGGAGGAGGGGGCAGTTCCCGGGTCAATGAGGTCCAGCGAAATGTGGGCTCCCTTAGAATGGACCGTCTCTTTTCAGGAAGTGGGACTGGGGTAGAGGGGGGAGTTGGGGCACGTGGTGGAGAGGGAGCTGGTGCCGGTTCCGGGGGCGCAAGTGGGGAGGTGGCAACAGGAGGCCGCAGAGTAGGTGAGACTTCTACCTTTAGGGGTTTGGGAGGGTCTTCATCCATAAATCGCCGGGGTGTCTTGATGACACGGGAGGAGCGGGCACTCACCACGGGCATAATAAACTGCCGGATATTCTTCAGGAAGGTGGTACTTTTGGGGGCCACAGTAGGGCTGTCTTCCAGAGGGCCTCCCGTGGTGGTGCTGGGTGTTGGAGTGGGAGGAGTACCTTCTGGCACTGCCCGAGCAGCTTCTCGCTCTGCCCGCTGGCTGGGAGTCAGGGGAGGCCGGCCCCTCTTCCTGGAACATGTAGCTGGAACCACTGGAGGAGGGGATTCTTCCTGCTCCTCTGGGGCAGGAGGCGGCGGAGGCGATGGTGGGGGCAGAGGGGACACTGGTGGTGGTGGAGAACAAAGTGGGGATGAAGGAGAAGTTGAGGGAGGAGGAAGGGGGGGAAGGGGTGGAGGGGGTGGAAGAGGTAGAAGAGATGGAGGAGACGGAGGTGGTGGAGGGAGTGGAGGGAGTAGAGGGGGTGCAGGGGGTGGGGAGGCTGCAGGGGCTGCAGGGGCTGGAGGCGTCGAGGGTGGGGACGGCAGCTTCGCCTCTTCCTTTTCCTCTGCTAGCATCAACTCTTCTTCAGGTCCATCTCTTTCTACCTTCTCTTCCCCCTTCTCCTTGCCTTTCTCCTCTTCTGTTTCCTTCTCTCCCTCCTCCTCCAGCTTTTGCTCTTTCCTCCAGCAGGGGCCCTCTCCCTGTCCAGATCCAACTTTTCCTTGGGGGGCATCCTGCCAGCTTTCCTCATGTTGATCTTGACCCTGACCTGATTCAAGTCCCAAGGACAACTGTCCCATCTTCACTTTTTTGGCCTTTGAAACAAACTTGATCACAAGAGGGAGCCCGCCTCGGCCTCGGCCTCTACCTCCACGGCCTCCTCGTCCAGACTGTCCTCCACGCTTAGGGGTCCCAGGGCCTGGGCCGGGCCCCTCCTTGCACTTCCAGCTGCCAGTTCGGTGTTTTACCGGAACTACAGGAGGTGGGGGCTCAGGTTTGGGGATTGTCACAGCTGCTTCTGCCACCACTACTGCTTGTTGCTTCTTCCTGCAGGGGCCTGCTGGCCGTCCTGGGGGCCGTCCCCGAGACCGACGTGGAGTGGAAGGCTCACAGGCCCTGCCCCGGGGGGCTGGGGGTGCCTGGGCCCGCCGGAGAAGTTCAGTCAGTGCCTGTACCATCCGTTCTGTGCCTTCCTCACCCCGTTTCCGGGCAGGAGTCTTTGGGGGGGTAGGAGCAACATCTGCTAGGCGAGGAGGTGGAACGGGGGTCGTCTTATGCTTGCGGCCCCGACCTCGGGGGGCTCGACCTAAAAGGAGAATAGGTGTGGGGAGATGGGTCAAGCTAGCCCTGCAGACTGAAGACGGCACGCCAGGAGGGCAAGGACTAAGTCTTACTTGTCTGTTGCCCCCACAGCCCAGCCTAGCTTGGGCTTTGAACACAGAACACACTCTGTAACTGCCTCAGAGCTGACACAAAGAGCAAGAATAACATTCCTGTAAAACTACTGAGATAGAGTTTCCCCCATCACTCACCTCGCTGGGATCGGAGCGCAGAGCGCAGGGAACTGGGGGCCACATCTTCATCTGAATGAAAACCCTGAAACTCCTGATTTAGGGGACCAGAGGTGGAGGGGAGAAACAGCAGTCAGTGCCAAACCCTCGTTTCACCTGAGACTCAGGTATGAAGGTATATCCCCAGTTTCCCTCTTAACATACCCCTATCTATTTACAGAAAAATTTAAAGAACTGGAAGATGTAAGAAGAGGAGAAAAGAGGGTCTCTCCCTAGGGATGGAAGCACAGGGTATTCTGATTCCCCATCCCCTGTGCCAGACCACACCAGCACAGCCACCAGTGGTTCGCTGGCCCCAGAGGGAACAGAACAGGGTCTTCCCAGGCCAGGAAGTACACACTACCCTCAGATTCCCTCATCCTGTAACTCAGAAAACAGTGGGACTTGCTTACACACTCTCAAAATGTAGTTTCCTCCTGAATGAAGATGGGAACAGGGCACCCAAGTGGGGTGTGTGTTTCAAATGGTTTACTGTAATAGGTTCCACTCGGAGCCCTCAGCTTACTACACACTGTCCTCCGTAATACAACCCACACCTCCCTGACTTTTCTGAGAGGCCGAGGATAAATCCTGAGCTGAACTCGGACCTGCTAGAGTTCCCAGTCTCAGCCTTTATTCCATTCTCTTCAATCTGTGCCCCTCAGAGGAAGCCTTCCACCATGCTACCATCTCTCCACCTTAAGAGAAAGAACTGGGGTACTGGTGAAACAGTGATGTGTCAAAAATTATAAGGCCGGGCGGAGCAGCCTACAGCTAAGAGCCCAGAGAGCCCTAGCCTGGGTCCACTAAAGCCACGCTGCTGCTGTCAACCACCACTGGCTGGGCAGGCAGTACCGAGTGGTCTCGCTCAAACCTCTCCGGCCATAGCTTTGCCAACTCCCAAGATCATCAGCCCAGGACACTTCAGCAGGATGTGCCTCGGGCCCAAGTGCCCAGCTGCAGCCCCGGCTTCTCTATTCACTTTCAGAGGCCTTTTGCACCGACAGCTCCGTGCTGCCTGTCTCCTCCCAGGCCTATCTGTAGGGCCCCATCCCTCCGCAGGGCCCCTGAGAACCTCGCTTCCCCACGCCACCCCTCGGGGCGACCCAGACGCTTGGAAGCCCCCCGGCCTCCGCCCCGCCCGGCGCTGGGGACGCCTCCGACTGCCTCACCTCATCGTCGGATTCCTCGTCACTGCTCTCCTCAGGCACGGAGCCCCGGCTGGGGCCCCAGCCCCGGCCCCGGCCCCGGCCCCGGCCCCGCTGAATGCGCGGGCCGGCCCACAGGCGGCGGAGCCGGCGCAGGC
>NC_043715.1:42494357-42542490 GCF_006229205.1 Suricata suricatta | reverse complement strand
GGGAGGGGCGGCCCGTGCGCAGGGCCGGGGGGAGGGGAAGGAGAGGTGGGGCGGGGCGGCTGCGGCTCACGACAGCAACCAGCGCCGCCGCGGGGCTAGCGGGAGCCGGGGGCTGGGCCTACCACGCGCGGGGCACCACGGGAGCGGGAGTCCGAGGCCGGTCGGCCGTCACCCTTAGACCTCGCTTGAAGAGTATAGACCCCGCGTTGCGGCCCGAGAGGGGTGAGGCGCAGAGACCACCGGGAAATGTAGTCCAGGCGCCTTGCTCCTTCCGCCGAGAGCTAGGGCCGCGAGAGCTGGGACTATAGAATCCTGAGCGGACACAGAAAGCCGTCTCCAGCGCTGCCGGGAGGTGTGGTTCCCGCCGCAGACTCCTCCCATTGTTTCTGTAGAGACCAGCGGCACGCATGAACTACCCCTCCCAGGGTGCAATGGGCTTCGGACCCTGGGAATCCCAAAGACACTGGGAAATGAAGTTTGCTACTGCAGGAGGCGTGGGCTGCGAAAGGGGTCACGGCAAAGGATTAGTATCAATTAGAGGTGCGACCCGGCGGTCTTTCCGCACGGCGTGTAGGGAAGGTGCTTGAGAGGCCGCGGCTTTGCGGACCCTGTGCTCAAGGAGTAGAGGCGGGTGGCAGAAAGCAGGGTAATGCACATGTTCCTCGAGCCCCGGACTGGGGGTCGCAGACCCAGATTCTGCGCGCCGTTGCTTGCTGTGGAAGGAGCGAATAACTTGGTGTCTCACAGCCTCCCAACACAGTGCTTGCTGCTAAGTCAGCCTGGACTTCGCGGCCTCGCCGGGCCCCTACCTCTGGGGGAGGACTGAGACCCAGGAGATGGAAGTGTTCCCCCGCTCCCCCCGCTGACCGCGGAAGCACGGCCACCAGGGGCCGCTACAGGACAAGGGGCAGAGACTCTCCCCAGCGCACAGACTGAAGTCTGGACTCAGACTTGTTCTGAGAGGAGGGCACAGGAAACTTTATTTTGGTGATGAAATCGCCAGTCCTCGCACAGTTAATTTTCATTCGTGCAAACTTCACTGCCCACACCCCACACGGACTCGCTTGCCCAGGCTTCTAGGGCCCGCGGTCATCTGGGAGAAGGCTCTCGGCGCCCTTGCTGCGGTGCTTCTTGGAGCCAGATATGCTATGCTGCCGTCCCTGCGATGCTGGGTCAAAAGCGTAGCCAGCCCAGCGACCCGTCTTTCATTCTTCTATTGTATTGTTGGGTGAAGCCGAAGAAGGTACCGACACTGTCAGGAGGTGGAGGAAGGGGATCTACAGGGAGAAGTCGAGGCCCGGGATGGCCTCGAAGAGGAGGAGTAGAGGAATGTGGAGCGAATGGTCCATCCAGGTGGGAGCTGGCTGGACGAGTGGCCGCGCATGTGCGCCTGCATGGAGGCTAGGCTGGAGCAGCCGGCCCCGCACAGAGGGCAGCGGTAGGGTGCGACCCCATGCGTCCGCAGGTGTTTGGTCATGGCTGAGAAGTCCCGGGAGCGCTGGGGACATAGGCTACAGGAGAAGGGCTTCTCTCCTAGGGTAAGTGGAGAAGGAGGCCGGTGAAGGAAAGAAGGGGTGAAGGCTGGCCTAGGGGTTGATCTGGGCGACTGGATGAGGGAATTGTGTGGAAGCCAAGCAAACAGAAGGATTCAGGAACAGAAAGACCAGAGTTTGTAAGGGAGTAGATAATTCGCAGTGGGCGGGGAGCCCTTACCTGTGTGGACTCGGTAGTGTGTCTCCATCTGATGCTTGAGAGAGAACCTCTTTCCACAGACAGAACAAGAATAGGGCCGAGACCGCGCAGGAGGGGGTGGAGGAGGCTGTTGGCGAGGTGGGCCTGCTGTGCTCACCTGACCCACACACGTTGCAAGTGCACCTGTGGGGACCAAAAAGACAAGGCTGAGAATCCCAGAGCTGGATCACTGGTACTCCCTCGCAAGACATCAGGGCTACAGTGAGGCTGAAGGCAAAGGTGCCCTCACACCCTACTCACCTGTGTGCCTCTGATTAGATTCTTCCATCTCCCTAGGGCTGAGCTTTTTGGAGCCCTGGGGGAGGGAACCTGGAGGGAGCAGAGTGAAATAGGTGCCCTACTCAGGCTGGACTTCTGGATCCCCAGCCTCAAGAGAGAGAGACCATGTTATAATATTTGTACCGGGCACTGCAGGGCATACCTGGGGCAGGACTGGAGGAGGCCAACCAGTTCTGGTTCCAGAGACCTTTCTCAGGGTTCAGTGACAGTGGGATCCTGGGGGTGGGGTGGGGAAGAGTTAGCCTTGGCAAAACCTGGCCAAACCCTTCTTGGGGAGGGAGGTGTCAGGAGTCCTCCTTGGGGGCTGGGCTTTGACTTCCCCTGTGGTGAAAGCTTCTTGTCCTATCTCCAGCTCAGGAAATGTACAGTAGAGATAAGAGATGCGGTGCCCTTCCACCCATCACTGCTGCCTATCCTGAGACACTTCCTCCCAGCCAGGGAGGTCATCCACTAGGCTCTTCACTCACCTCTGGTCCTGAGGCCAGACCTCCTGCCAGGCTCCATTGATGGGGGTGCTATAGGAGAAGGGAGTGCCATATCTGGGTGGCAACAGCAGGATGCTCCACAGGGCAGGCTGGCCCTCCCCAAACCAAGGGGTCTCAGCCCACCAGGGCCTAGAGATGATGCTGGTTTGGAGGGAACCTGGTGGGGGAAGGGGGCCAGGGAACTCCCGCAATCTTTCCTCAGAGCCCCCTGGACTCTCCGTCACCCACATAATCACTTCTTGCTTTCCATCTATTCCCCCATGGCCAAGAGGGGATTGCTTGAGAGTCTCCTTTGATCTCATCTGCTCCCCCTGACCCTCCTTCATTGGCTCTGCTGGCTCAGGGCTCTCTCTTGGTGGCCTTTGCTCATACAGTGTCTCCCATTCTCTTCCACCAGTCCTAACAAATTTTTCTGGTCTCTGCTCTCCGTATCCCCCCAGTCTTCTCTCAGAATCCCTTGTGGGTTTCTCTGGCTCCTTCTGATGTTCCCTCAGCCCTGGACCCAGCTCTCTAACCCCATCCCACCGAGCCCTCCTGCATGCATCTTCCAGGGACTGCACCCCCAAGGCCCTGGCTGCTTCCTCAAGGGGCCCCAGTTCCCCAGGCTGCAGCTCTACAGTCTCCCCATAAACAAAATACAGAAGCTGGGCAAAGGTAGAAGGGCTGATGCCTTTCACCAGAGCCCAGCGGCCCCTGCGGCCCAGCTGCTGGCTCGCACCTGCCAGCACCAGGCTGTGGGCAGGGAATTCCTGGCTCCCCACAGTGATCAGGGCATCACATAGTGCTGGCCGGAGCCTGGCTGCTAGCCGTACCAGCCGATCAGAGCCATAGGGACTAGGCAGTCTTGTCCGGAACAAGGCCATTGTGCCTGGCCTGGGTACCAATCTCAGAGGATCTGAAAGAAAGGCCACAGTGTGGCATCCATGGTGGAAAGGGGAGAGAGCAATGGCGTATTCTCAAGCCTGTGGAGGTGAGGGGAGAAAGAGTGAGTTGCTGGCTCAGAGCTCTCTTGTGTCCTGAATGAAGCACATAAAGTAACCCAAAGAGAGGATCTAAGCTTATCCAGAATCATAACAAACCAGGGAGTAGGGATGGGGGGAGCGGGCGGCAGGAGAATGGAAATTAGATCAAGTTCAGGACTTAAAAGAGTAAGAACTAGGCAGTAAGCAACCATATCTAATGGCGGGTTTAAAGCTCATATAAGATGGGTCCAGTCAATTGGCAGTCTCTCTGACTTAGAAGATAGCAGAGGTTGATACTTTTGCTACTCCAAGCCTTTCTGTAGGGAAAGACTCTGGAACAGGCCAGGATTTCTTTCCAGACAAAGAGATCACCTTAAGAGCCAGTCAACCCTAGTTAGGGATGGAGCAAGACACTGCTTCACGGGAGAGTTTAGAAGGCTAGCGTGCCACCCCCTCACCCCCACCCCAATCCCATCACATGGAACTGAGTAGTCCTGAGAGGCAGAAAGGGCAGCAAGACTGAGGTCATAGCTGCAGGAGGGCATGCCCTAAGGCATCAGTCAATTTCTCCCTACAGCTGAAACTTCTAGAACATGTTCTCAGAGAAGGACCTAGAAGAGATCAAAGAATTCCATCCAGTGGGTTTAGAGAGCAGGTGCAGAAGCCACAGAAGAGAAGGTTCCCAACTCGAGGATGGAGAGAGATTTTGGAGGAGGTTTGACCCCTGAGGAAGTGGGAGAAAAGGAACCGGGAACTGTAGAGAGGGAGGCTATTTCCTCTCCAGATTAGGATAAGGAGGTGGTTTAATTTTGTTTTCCATAAACCAAAAGCAAAGAATAGATAGAGCCCAAAACAAGGTGGAAATTTATCACACATCAAAACTACCACATTGGCTTTTAAGAAGAGAACTGGGAACCCCTATAGTAAGAGACAGACCCAAGTGTCACAGCAGGCATATTCCTAAGTGCGGGCTCACTGTGAGTAAGGACCCTTGTCGGGAGAATTACTGCTTGGACACTTCAGGGAGAAGGCTACTAATTGGCAGGAAGTGAACAGAAAAGAGGTGTAATGGGAGAAAAGTCTCAGCTGGGGAGAAGCAACCACTTACCAGTTGTAGCTTCCTCCTGGACACCGCATGCTCTGAACTGCTGTTGGGGCTCCTGGGGCCCCCTGGAGCTAGCCACGCCCCTGACCTCACGGTCTTCCATTGGGTGTCCCAAGTACCAGTCTGCCACAGTCCCCCAAGGGGGTGTGGTTTTATAACCCTGGCTCTGCTTCAGCCCCCCACCCCCCACCCCCAAGGAGAGAACACCCTCTCTACTTCTAGATTCAAGACATTCTGCCTCCCTGTCTCCGAATTTCATTTGTGAACTTCCAGAGTCAAAGAAGTTCAAGTGACTCCGTTGGTAGAGCATGCTACCCATGGTCTCTGGGTTGTAGGTTCGAGCCCCATGTTGGGTGTAGAGAGTTCTTAAAAAAAAAATAAAAATATTTTTTTAAAAAGTTCATTTGAGGCAACAAGGAGTTTGGAATAATCAGACCTGCATTTGAGTCTCATCTCTGCCATTTACTAGTTGAGTCACCTTGGGCAAATCGCCTCTCTGAGCCTCAGTTACCTCATCCATGAAACAGAGGTAACCTTTGCTTACCTCATTTGGAGGTGAGGGTAAAGATAAAACGACATGATAAACGTGAAAGTGGTTTGTCAGTACCATCATTCAAATAGTATTAATTCTGCTTCTGAGAAGCGTCGGTAGAGCTCCCGCAGCTGAAAGCTGTTTCTACTATCTCAGAAGTACAAAGGACTGAAACATCTGGATTCCAAAGAGAGCGTGAAGGAGGGTCAAAAGCATGCCGTGTCCTTCCTCGCCTTGACCTAGTACTAGGAAGCTTTAACTGCTCTGTGGAAATGACCCCTGTCATCTGGGCCACCACTGGGGACTGAATGTGCAACTGACTCAGATTCTCCCATCAAGCCTTGAAGGGGGCAACCCCAGGAAGGGCCTGCGGTGGTCTTTGAAGAGAAAACTCCCTTTTCTTGGGTTGATGACAAATGACATTTCTCTGAAATCAGAACTCCGGGGTTTCTTTCACTTCCTGCCAAAAGGGTCAAGCTCTCAGGAGATTTCCCCTGTTTTCACACTTTAGTGCTTGTTAACCTGGCGAAAGGACGAGGTCTGAGAGACTCAAATTTCTTTTTCTGTTTTTCGTTATTGCATTATCCCCTTTCCTGTGGCACATTTTTCATTCTTTCAACAAATGTAGAGAGATCATTTATGGTATGTGTCTGCTGCATCATATACGCCCAGTAAATAACTGGGAGAGGCACAGGACAGACATCGGCAGGCTGCTCTGGTGACATGACATAGTCTAGTGCCCCCTAAGCTTCTCCCTTAGATCCCGGTCCCCTCCTAGACCCAAATGTTATGTGTCTAAACTCCGGTTTCTCCCTTTGGCTCAGGACTCCAAAATACTCAGACCAGCGTTCTACTTTCTCCCTCTAGACCAAACATCCCTTCCCTCTACTTCGTGTTCTAGCTTGGGTGCAGGCAGATGTTAATCCTTCCTATACAGACAGGGTGTGCCAATGGGTGGGGCTGGTGGAGGGGCAATAATAGGGTGGGGAGAGGGGAAGATGAGTCAGAATGAAAGGGAAAATGCAAATGGACAGGCTGTATTCATGTGCTACTCTGAACGTTAAATATTTTCCATTTCTGAGCTTTCTAACTCCTCATGCAACCACACCCGGGGAGTCATTAGACATCCATATTAAAGGCACTTGGCCTGAACATGTATATAAAATCATCAATCCCTGGTATGTGTGTATACAGAGAAAAACATCCTTTTTCCAACACAGAAGTGCAATCCCTGGAGATACGGAATAAGTGGGAAAAGCCTTGAGAGAGAAACCCCAAGTGGAGAAGGAGGGCACAGGGGTCTGGATGATTACATCATCACCCTTTGCCTCCCAGCCCTACTTTATGTGCCTATGACTCAGCCCTCTCACTGGTATGATCTGCTCATTGATGATCAAGAATGTTGGAAACTGTGCTCAAAGGGCAGCATTATCTGTAAGGCAAGTGTACTTGACAGGAAGTGTCAGCCGGCTTCCCGGAAACTTGGAGGAGAAAGGCCAAGGAGATTCCCCATCCAGTGAACAAAAGCCCCAAGAATGGGAAGCCTCACTTGCCTCCCAACTGGTATATACCTGATCTAGACCTAGACCTAAGGACATTCTTTTAGAGACGGCCTCCTTAGAGGAGTCTCTACACCTTAGCCCTTAGGCTGGCGACACTACGGCCCCTTCTCTCTACCTACATTCTTGACTACTTAGCCCAAGACTTCTTGCCTTGAGCAGTAACAGCAGAAGCACAGATTATACTTTGACTTGTTTTTGCTTTTTGTAGTTTATTTATTTCTGAGACAGAGAGAGACAGAGCACAAGTGGGGGAGGGGCAGAGAGAGAGGGACACACAGAATCTGAAACAGGCTCCAGGCTCTGAGCTGTCAGCACAGAATCCGACACGGGGCTCAAACCTATGAACCATGAGATCATGACCTGAGCCGAAGTCGAACACTTAATGGACTGAGCCCCCCAAGCGCCCCAATTGCACTTTGATTTGGAAAGGTAGGGACACTGCTAACTGTCTATTCTTGAAAGGTCTCCCATCACAGCCTCAAAACTCTTGTCCACCTTCTACTTCCCAGGCTGACTTTGTAGAAATCATTTGCAGTTGTCTTGTGGGGTGGACGCAGGAAACCATGAGTTTTGAGGACACAAGCCTGCATCTTGGGAGAGGGTAGAGTGGGTAGAAGAGATTGGGTAGGACATAACTGGAAGGAAGTATGTGGGAAAAGGAGGTATGATTTTTGCCTCTCAGTCCTAATACTCACATTACTAAATAGAGTTTACCATCTGATATATTTTATTCTTACTGATAGGCTTGATGATAAACTCCTTTATGAGCCCCTACATGTACAGCCCGGCTTGATATAAATATGTCAACACAGCAACACAGCTATGGATTTGTTTCAAATGTAATTAAAACTAAACCATCAGAATAGGCCAATTAGAGGTATGATTACTTGTTTTATGAAAAATATTCTCCCTTTATCTCACTTTTTATTTATTTATTTGTTTAATTTTTTATTTAAAAAATTTTTGTTTTTATTTATTTTTGAGAGAGAGAGACAGCATGAGCAGGGGAGGGTCAGAGAGAGAGGGGGTCACAGGATCTGAAGCAGCCTCCAGGTTCTGAGCTGTCAGCACAGAGCCTGATGCGGTGCTTGAACCCACGAACTGCGAGATCATGACCTGAGCCAAAGTCAGAAGCTTAACTTGCTGAGCCCACAGACGCCCCTATTCCAATGATTCTTAACCTCATAGGTTAAGTGGGTCACCAATCCATTTTAAAATTGTAAGCCATGGAATCAACTGTTTACATCAGAAAATTTAGATACTCCTACCATTTTGCATGTGAATGACAAAGGATTTACAGATTGCTCTGCAGTCAGTCCTCGGACAGGTTAGATACTTCTTGCTTATCCACGTGGCTACTTTGCACCCACTCCCAATACAATGTGCATACAGTTTTCTTGTGACTTCCAGGAGCTCAAAACTTCCTGAAAGTCACTTATAGACCACTTCCTTGAATTCCCCACCCAAGGTTTTAAGAACTCTGGATGTACATGAGGGGCGCCTGGGTGGCTCAGTTGGTTAAGTGTCTGACTTTGGCTCAGGTCATGATCTCACGGTTTGTGGGTTTGAAACCTGCGTTGGGTTCTGTGCTGACAGCTCAGAGCCTGGAGCGTGTTTCAGATTCTGTGTCTCCCCCTCTCTCTCTGCCCCACCCCCACTTGTGCTCTGTCTCTGTCTCAAAAATAAACTATAAAAATTGAAAAAAAAATTAAAAAAGAACTCTGGGTGTACATGAAAGCATCCTGAAAGCTTTATACCATGTAGAATTTGAACAACCGAATGAAATGAACTATAAACACCCTGCCCCATAAGTGTAAAATTTTTTCTGTAAAGAGAGTCTGGGTGATTTTGTAAAGAGCAGGATGTATCACATACCTCTTTCTATTCTCCAGTACAACATCCATCTTCTTTATGGATCTGGCCCCATTTTTATAGCCTGGTATCTTCTAGGAATGACCAGAGTTTGGGGCATGGGGACAGGACTGAAAGGGTCTAAACATGACCCAATCCTGTTTGTTTGGTTTTTCTAGAGACATCACATGGAAATAATATTTCATGGAGGTCAAACAACCTATCTGAGATTCAGAAACTCCCTCCTCAAGAACCTCCAGAAGACCATGGGCCTAACCTCCTGGCCAGGTTGTCTAACCTGGATCTGATACTGGAAAACCTGCCAACAGCACCTCAACCTGGAATCCAGCAACCCCCTCCCCCCCAAAGTCTTGCAGCCACATATTCTCAGCACAGCCTGGATGCAATAGCCCTTGACAACTTCCCATCGGGTTTCAACCCTGGCAGCACTCACTCTCAGCCCAGGCTGGATCCAAAGACTCCAGAAAACCTCTCAAGTGCACATTAGTTTCATCTTTTGGCCAGTAACTCCCAACAACCTCTGGAGAGTCACAGGTCTCTCCTTCCAATTCACCGGATCCAGACTCAGTCCAGAGACCTCAGACAACCTCTCACAGTTCAGAGGCCATACCTCATGGCCAGTGACACCACACAGAGCTTCAAGGGCCTTCAATTGCCACACAATACACGTCCAAATCAAGTTAGCCTCAGGGACATGGACCAACTCATAGGGCATGTTGGCCTAGCCTCTGCCCAACCTGGGACCAAAGGTGCCCAGGAGGTCCCGTTTCCAGCCTTGCCGGGGCAAAGGGAACCTTGAGGGACTAAAGTCCTCAGCTCTCAATTCTCGACATTTACAGTGACCATTCAAGCTCCCCCACCCCAGCTTTGCCTGAGTCAGCTCAGGCCTGCAGAAGTGTAAGAAAAACCATGGCACTCACCGACTCAGACCCTGCTCCTCTTCCCACGGCCTCACATACGCTGAGGGCTGTGCAAGATCGAGTGTCGGTTAGAAAGTGGGGAGCGGCGCGAGGTCAGGAGCTCGAAGCCAGGGCGCATGCACAGCTCGCTTATCTCCCTGGATTTTGAGGCGGACCCTGATTGGCTGCAGCATGGGCCGCATCTACTGAGCACGCTCAACACCCTCGGAGGCACCTAGGACAGCTCCACTTGCTCCCCTCCCAGCCTCGCACCCACCACTGATTGGCTGTGGAATTTCTCTTCCCTCCCACCCTCTCTGTGAAAAGACTGGGCCCTGAAACTCTTTCGCCAATGGCTTTGGAATCGCCCTCTGCAAGGGCTCAGGATACCACCAATTCTTTGCTCCTGTCTTGCCAACCTGAGTGGCTCTCATTGCAAACCCTTGCACCTCTCCCTCAACCCCTGACAGTCTATGAAATGTATGTCTGTGATTGGTTGGGAGGCCCTCAAGAGCCAGCCCGGCTTCAGGTGCCTGTAGGCAGCTCCCTTATCCCACTTTTCGCCCAGATTCACTCCTGATTGGCTGCAGAACGCAATGCCTCACCTGGAAGTGTGCGGGGACAGAGGAGGAACCTGAGGGGCAGTGCTTTGACCCGTGATTGGTCTAGATGCTCGCACTTTAAATGCTCATTGCCGGTCAGCTGAGCCAGGGTTAACTGCGCACTTCACGTACGAGCCCCCCTGCCCCCCTGCCAACACACCAGACAGAATGGTCCATTGCTTTGCCCCGCCATTAAACTGGTCAGGGCTAAGAGCCCAGCCAGATAGCTTTCTACCCAGGAAGGGCTTTTGTGCTGACAAGCGCCGAGCCCGAACCGCGCCAGTCGGTCAGCCTGTTCTGCCTCTTTCCTCCCCAGAGCTCCGGAGCGGTTGTACTGCTGATTGGCTAGCTCCACTCTCTTCTAAGTGGCTTAGCCTTGCGTTCGCGCTCGGACACACCCAATGAGGGGCGAGGGCGCTTTAGGGAGGCGGGCATTGCTTGACCGCTTCCACTTCTGATTGGTCGAGAGGCTTGCTTCTTCTCTTTTGATAGATCAGAGGGGCGGGAGGCGGGAGACCAGCCCAAAGATTTCCGGCTGTAGTTGGAGTTCTGTCCCTGCGCTTCAGAAGCTCAGCTCTAGGGCTCGGTGGAGTGTTGTCTGGCGCCTACTTCCCCGCAGCTGGCCGAGGAGCTAGGGAGGGAACACGGGGGCAGAAGGACCCTCCTGCGGAGGGCCTGGGACAGTAGCTGCAGCTTAAAGTCGGGATGGAGACCGGCTGAGGCAGGTGGCCAGCCGGCCTGTGCAAACCCTTCAAAAAGCTGGAAAAAGACAGGCGCAGGTACTGTTACAGCAGCAGAAGCAGCAGCTCTCGCTCACTGAACCATTTTGGTGTACCGCGCTGTGTGCGTCATCTCACTGACTCCTGAATAACGCTGTGAGGGAGATTACCGGTTAACTTCCGAGGGTTGTTTGTCGCCCACAGCGAGAACTGGCACTGCTGGGACTCCGACCTTGTTCTAGTGAGAGTCCGGCATTCGAGCTACCCTTTGATAAGTAAGGTTGATCTTGTAGATGGGGGATGGGGTCTGATGTGATCACCTTGGCCCTGGCTTACCTCATCCATACATGAAGGGTATTGGTTTTGGTTTTGGACTTGGATCTGATCCTGAAAGCGTCACTCAGTACATATGTTTAAGTCCTCAAACTTTTGGGTAAATGCATTTGCATTCTGTGAAAGGATATTTTAAAAATCATCCTAGTTCCATTCTGATGGAATTCTTCCAACAAGCTCTCCTGGGGGCATTTACTGCTGTTATTCTCACGGCACAGATAAAAGAATTGAGGTTGTGAGAAGAATCCATTTCCCTAAGATCTCACCAGGAGTAATTGCCTGAGCTGGAATTTGAACGAGGCCTGTTGCAGTCCAGCTCCAGAGTTCAAGCTCTTTTTAATGTTTGTTTATTTTTGAAGGAGAGAGAGAGCATGAGTGGAGCAAGAGCAGAGAGAGAGGGAAACACCCAATCTGAAGCAGCTCCAGGCTCTGAGCGGTCAGCACAGAGTCTGACACAGGGCCTGAACTCACGAACTGTGAGATCATGGTAAGTTGGACGCCCAACCGACTGAGCCCCCCGGGCGCCCCCAGAGCCTAAGCTCTTAACTCTTGGTATATACTGCCTCCTGTTGTAACAGCTGCAGGGTCCAGAATGTGGGCACGCATGGTGCTGGGAATCGTCGTAGCCACCCCAGGAATAGGAATGGTGACAACACCATTGGATCAGACAACCAAGGCTCACAGAGGTGAAGACACTCAGGTCACACAGCTGGTCTGTGGCTGAGCAGAGTACAACGAATATTACATAACTTTCTGAATCCAAACTCACATGCTTAATCACTCTTAAGACTGGTCTCTTCCCGGGGTATTCACTTTTGTGAATGTCCCCTCTCTGTAAAGAGAGCTTTCATACTATTCTTCCTTTCTAATCTTATAGTCTAATAAACTTTTGCCTACTGCTCAAACACTAGTCTCTTCCCATTTGACAGATGAAGAAACTGAGGTCCTGAGGAGAAATCAGAGCTGGAATTCAGAGCCAGGTCTATCAGACCCAAGAGATTATCTCCCTGAACCACATTGCCTCCAGGATGTACTTGACTGGTGGATCCTGGGTAGGATCAGGTGAGGAATCCTCTCACCCAGCCAACCTTGTCTACAGACACTGAGCTCATCTGGTCCCGACTTGGGGCCTAAAGGTGGCTGGAAGTGTATTTCCCAGCCCCAGAACCTTTGGTAATTCTCACTGAGAAGTTCTAATCATAAATGTTACAATTTATTGAGCCATTTTTATGAGCCAGGTAAGGTGGAAACCATTCTGCATGCATCATCTCACTGAAACCCTTTAATAATTCTAGAACACAGGGGTTGATATTGTCCCCACTTTACAGGTGAGGAGGCTGAGACCCAGGCAAGAATGTAACATTCCTATGTTTACAGAGCTAGTAACGGGTGGGGCCTAGACGGGACCCCAGAGAACTTGTGGAATCCTCAAATCTAGCTGCCTAGCACGTGCAGGCATAGGAACATGGACCCAGGGACCCTGGGCTCTGCAAGATGGACTTGGAAGAGTTGTCAGCTTGGCTCTGGAGCTTGGGCTGTAAAATTAGGAGAGTCAAATATCTGACAGGAGTAGAGAAATGACTGTTGCTTGTTGAGAAATGCCCCCATGCCAGGCCCTGTGTTAATAAGCTTTAATGTATGTTGAGAGGCAGGAAAGTTTGTGGTTAAGAAGCTGGACATTGCATCCAAATTGCCTGGATTCATATCCTGGCCCTGCTACTTTCTAGTTGTGAGACCTTTAACCAGTTACTTAACCTCTTCTGGCCTCAATTTATTCATTTGTAACATGGGGGAAATGACAGTAAACACCTTTCAAGACTCTTCGGAGGATTAAATTAACTAATGGAACAGAGGCATCTCTTTTTATCTCCAGTGCCCTGACACTGAGTTTCTTTCTTGCAATCACCATCACCCCTCCTGGACTTTGGCATCAACACTGAAGATTAAGGCCGTTATTTGCAATGAAAAATTCTGGGGGAAGTATGTCCCCAGAAGAGGTAGTGCAAAGGCCCTGAGACAGGAATGACCTTAGATGTCTGAGACACAGCAAGAGTCTGGCTAGAGCTAGGCAGATGGCTAAGACTCGGGCTCGGTCCAGCTGCACAGGGTTTCATAACATGAAAATGACCCTGTACTTCTGCTTGTTAGAGCATAAAAGACTTTCCCCCAATCTCTGATCTCTGGAGAAACACAAGGCCATGATTACTTTTGAGGTTTCAGCTTCCCAAGGTTGTTCAGGAATTTAGGGATGAAGCTTAGAACTCAAGCTTTCTTGCTCTCCATCCAGGACTCGGGGGTGGAGGTCAAAAGACTTGCATCCAGTCAAGTATTTATTAAACTCCGCCAGCGTATCCCATCTGTGTTGAGTCCTGGAGCAGATTCAGCCCCTTTGAAATCTTTAAATCCAGGATATAACCTTCCAGAGAGGAATTAGACCTCAAAACATATTCTTCCAAATGAAAAGTGTACCAACCAAATCCCAGAAGGGACACTTAAACCAGGGGTGGGAGAGGGAGAACAGCAAGCGAAGGCTTTCTGGAGAAGGTAGTGGCAGTATGTGCTACGTGCTAGGCATGGTGCTTGGTATAAAGTGTATAATGGCGAGTAAGATGAGACCAAGTGTACGTGAACTTGGACTGCCATATCAAAGTTCCATTATGGGGTAGTTGTTTTTTTTTTAATGTTTATTTTTGAGGGAGAGAGCTCAAGCAGGGGAGGGGCAAAGAGAGAGGGAGGCAGAAAATCCTACACGGGGCTTGAACTCACAAAACATGAGATCATGACCTGAGCCAAAGTCGACGTTTAACACACTGAGCCACCCAGGCACCCCGAGGGGGGTAGTTTAAACAACAGAAATTTATTTTCCACAGTTCTGCCGGCTGGAAGTCCAAGATCAAACTGCCAGTGGAGTTGGTTTCTCCTGAGGCTTCTCTCCTTGGCCTACAATGGCTGCCTTCTCCCTGTGTCCTCACATGGCCTTCCCCCTCTGCATGCACATTCCTTGTGTCTCTTCCTCTTTTTATAAGATGCCATGTAAGCTGAATTTTGTGTCAGTTCGTATATCGAAACCTAACCCCCAATGTGGTGATATTTGGAGATGGGGGCTTTGGGAGGTGATTAGGTCATAACGGGGTGGAGCCCTTATGAATAGGATTAGTGCCTTTATAAATAAAAGTCCCCAGAGATCTCCCTGGCCCCTTCCACCATGTGACGTTACAGTAAGTAGACCATCATCCATGAACCAGAAAGTAGGTTCCCACCAGATACCAGATCCATCAGTGCCTTGATCTGGGACATCCCGGCCTCCAGAAAAATAGATTTCCATTGTTTATAAGCTATCCAGCCCATAGCCTTCTATTATAGCAGCCTGCGCTGACTAAGACACAAGGACTCCAGTCCTGCTGGACGCAGGCCCTACTCCTATGACTTCATTTAACCTTAATTCCCTCCTTAAAGGCCGTCTCTCCAAATACAGCCATGTTGTGCGTAAGGGCTTCAACACAGGAATTTTGGAGGGGACACAGTTCAGTCTGTAACACAATATCTACCACTCAAGGCCTTGCGGTCTGGTAGGGGAGAGGCAAATTCTTTACTTCAGAGGGAGGGAGCACATCAGAATGGTTAAGATGTTAGCTCTGGAACCAGACTGACAGATTTGGGTCCTGCCTGTACCACTTATCAACTGTGTGAACCTGAAAAATTTTCTTCCACTTTCTGTGCTTCATGAGAATCAAATGAACCAGACAGCCCTGATTGTTCTTAGAATAGCCCCAGGCACGGAGGGAGTGCTGATTGGCTATTATTGGCAATTGTTATTAGTTGCAGGTAAACTTAAAAGTATACTAAGTGCTCCGAAGAAAAATCACAAGAGAGACAGGTTAAGAAAGTAAAACAGGACTCTAACCTAGCCAGGGTTTTCAAGAAAGGCTTCCTGGAGGAAGTGAATGCTAAGATTTTCTGAATAATTACTCACTAACCTGACTAGGAGAAGGGAATCTTCCAGGCAATAGGAAAATAGGTTGCAGAGCTCTAGGGCCAGAGGAGGCATGGCCCTGAAGTCCACTGTTGTTGGAATGGAGGGAGAGACGAAATGAGGGGAGCAGGGAAAGCAGGGGAGAGTGAGGCTGGACGTGGTGGGCGGAGCCTGGCCCAGTAGGCCATGCTCAGGAGGGCTGGCGTTGACTAAGAAGCATGCAAAGTCATAGGAGGGGATATTTATTATTTAAAAATTTTTTTGTTTTTATTTATTTTGAGAGACAGAGAGCAAACATGGGAGGAGCAGAGAGAGAGAGGGAGACAGAATCCCAAGCAGGCTCCTTGGCAGAGCCCATGCGGGACTCAAACCCACAAACGAAGAGATTATGACCTGAGCTGAAATCAAGATTCAGATGCTCAACCAACTGAGACACCCAGGACCCTCCCCCCCTTTTTTCCCCCCAGAGAATAGATTAACTAACCCTTCCTGGCATCCCTGTGAGCACCGCCACGTGAACAAGCTTGGACTGGCCTGCGGTAGACACGTGGCCCAGCCACCTACACCAACTGCCAGCCTGCCCTACATGTGAGGGAAACCGCCCTAGCCAACAGCCCCCAGTCACCCCACCAGCCGGCGGCACCTGCGAGAGTCAGCGCAGGTGAGACCAGCTGGAGCACCGAGCTGCCCGGCTGGGCTCAGCCCCGGCGGTCCCAAAGGATCAGGAGCTCCGGGCCGCCTGGGGGGCTCAGTCAGTTAAGCCTCAGACTTTGGCTCAGGTCATGATCTCATAGTCCGTGGGTTTGAGCCCCACATGGGGCTTTGTACTGACACCTCAGAGCCTGGAGCCTGCTTCAGATTCTGTGTCTCCCTCTCTCTTTGCCCCTCCCCTGCTCGCTCTGTCTCTGTCTCTCAAAATAAAAAAATAAAGACATAAAAATTAAAAAAAAAAAGAATCAGGAGCTACGAAATAATCATTATTTTAAGCCACTGTGTCTGGGGTGATCAAAAAAAAAGCTGACTGACATACCCTGGACCAGAGTAGTTTCTAGGCAACAAATATCATTTGCCTTGATTCTGGATCTTGAAGTTTGAAAAATACCCTCTGTTTCCAGACTTATTTCTTCAATTTTCTGAATGAATTTTTATGAGATGAACTTTATTTAAAAAACTTTTTTAATCTTTATTTTTGAGAGAGAGAGAGAGAGAGAGAGAGAGAGAGAGTACAAGTGGGAGAGTGGCAGAGGGAGAAAGACACACAGAATCTGAAGCAGGTTCCAGGCTCTGAGCTGTCAGCACAGAGCAGGATGTGGGGCTCGAACTCATAAACTGTGAGATCACGACCTGAGCCAAAGTTGGACACTTAATGGACTGAACCACTCAGGTGTTTCTAAAAAAAAATGTTTTTAATGTTTATTTATTTTTGAGAGAGAGACGGAGCATGAGCAGGGGAGGAACAGAGAGAGGGAGGCACAGAATCCCAAGCCGGCTCCAGGCTCTGAGCTGTCAGCACAGAGCCCGATGCGGGGCTTGACCTCAATGAACAGCGAGATCATGACCTGAACTGAAGTCAGCTGCTTAACCAACTGAACCACTGAGGCACCCCTTATGAGACAGAGTGTCTGAATAGGCAGTCAATTAAGGGAGAAATCATGATTCTATTTCATATTTTCAATACATCTTACTTGGGTTAAATGATATGTCCCTCGCTGAGCTCAAGGAGGTGCTAGTGGTGGCCAGCTCCAAGGTGATGGGGAGTCCCAGCCACCGGCTGGTCACAGCCCAGTGCAAACAGGGACAAAGCACTGGAATCTGGAGAGAAGCCCCTAACTTGCAGTGTTCCTTCAGCACCCTCTACTGACAAGGCCTGACCTCATGCCAGCTGATAAATACTGGAATTAAGAGGCAATCAATAGATAACTGACCCAGTGAGTAATGGGCTCCCCAAATATTAATAAAATTATAGTCATGAGGATGGCTAACACTGAATTCTCAGTGCTTTTTGTGTTATTTATCTCTGAGTCATCAGGAGAAGGCTTATGGGGAGAGAGGATAGTGGTCCTTTCTGCTTCATGGTCTGTTCACCCTCCCCTAGGCTCAGAGCCTGAGGCTGCCCTGGGGGGCCAAATTTTCCCCCTGGCAGGCCAGGCCCATTGGGTAGAGCTAAGTCCATCCCTGCTCCTAGGCAGGTGTGTGCCCCAGGGATGGTCAGTCAGAGCCCTCTCCGCCCCCCACACGTGGTGTTGGGACATTGGGAAGTAGTCCAGAGAAGGTGCCATGCCACCTCCGGAAACTCAGACATCCAAACAGGATGTGGATGTGGTGCTGACACTCCTGGCCTCTCTTCCCTGCTAGGTTTTTAAATTCTTTTCTTTTCCTCGCTTGCACTTACTATCCTCTGACATGTATGTTTCCCTTCTTGGTTTTCTTGATCTCCTCGGAAAGGTAAGCTCTTATAAAGGAAGAGAATTGAGATCCGATTTGTTCCCTGCCAGGTCCCCAGATCTAGAACAGTGCCTAGTGCACATGTTAGGCAAGCAATAAGTATTTGAATGTATGAGTCATTATTTTACTGGAGAGACATTAACAATTTTACCACCTAGGACAGGGGCAGAGGCAGCTTACCTCAGCGTAGCTTCCTGGGCCCCCTGTCTCTGGGGCTTAAGGTATCGGTGACATTGTCTGCATAAGATCGGTTCTCAGTGGATCTGGAAAATTTGAGTCTTCTAATTCTACAGTGCCTTGAAAACCTGGGACTTACATCATCATTCTGGAAGAATTTATATAACGCTGTAAGCTTTTCCATTTAAGAGGGGTTAACCCACATCGGACTCTGGTGCTCACCCCTAACTCAGGATAAGCAAGGCCACACAGGGAAGCCAGCAAGTTCAGTGGCCAGATTTTCCTGAAGACTGTTACTGGGAAGTGGGTGTAGTCAGACATGTGTGCCTGCTTGATGGCTAGTACAGCTTATTCTTTCCATTCTATTATCTCAGACGGTGAGGGAGAGATTGGCCCAGTGGGGCAGGAGAGGGAGATAAGCCTGGGGAGATGGCAAAGGGACAAGCCATAAGGGGCCTGCAGTGGCAGGCAGAGGTGCTGGACATTATCCTGAGGGCACCGGGGAACCAAATACGATTAGAGGCTAGATCAAGCCATGGGCAGATGTGGTCGGGTAGGGGTGTGGTAAGAAGAAACATAAATGGCCACCTCTCCTTGGGTGGTCCCAGGAGCCTCACTCGGCCCTCACATCTCTCTGCTTCCCTCTCACCCACAGGAGTGGGCGCTGAGCAGAAGGGCCAGGACAGACAGACCTGCTCTGCCGGCCGAGGCCTGCCAGTCCAGCTGGGTGAGCTACACACACTCTGCAGGTATGTGACCAGATGGAGCCAAGGCAGGTGGTGGCCGATGTGGGACAGAGGTGGCAGCCTGCCTATCTGCTCTGTGGGAAGCCAGCTCAGCCCCCAGGACCCACACTTGGCAGGGCCTGACCTGTTTTTACTGCTTAGGTAAACTTTGAAAATGTTAAGCAGAACCATTTTCTCCTAGATGCACATCTCATGTCCCATGGCGACATTTTCCTTAGCATTTATTTATTGTTTTTTGAGGACATGCAAAAATCACGGAATATTGGAAAATACCAAAATACCCAATACAATTTTATTTATTTATTCATTTTTTAATGCTTTTTTTTGAGATCAAGAGAGACAGACAGAGTGTGAAGGGGGGAGGGGCAGAGAGAGGGAGACACAGAATCCGAAGCAGGCTCCAGGCTCTGAGCTGTCAGCACAGAGTCTGACTCAGAGCTTGAACCCACCAACCATGAGATCATGATCTGAGCCGGATGCTTAACCGACTGAGGCACCCAGGCGGTCCTGTTTTACAATTTTAATGCTAACATGCACATATTTATATTTTTATCAGAAAAGCAATCATACAAAAAAAAAGCAATCATACCTAGCATACTCTTTTGTAGTCTTCTGCATTGAACAATTTCCCAGGTTTTTCCCCATGACATTAAATATTGTTTTGCAATGTGATTTTTAAGGAAACAACCAATTTATGCATACCAGTTTCCATTAATTCCACAAGCACTCTTTTAAAGATCTTCAGATAAAAAACATATTAACTCTAGGGTGCTTGGGTGGCTCAGTCAGTTAAGAGTCCAACTTTGGCTCACATCATGATCTCACAGTTCGTGAGTTTGAGTCCCATGCCAGGCTCCGTGCTGACAGTTCAGAGCCTGGAGGCTGGAGCCTGCTTTGGATTCTGTGTCTCCCTCTCTCTCTGCACTCCCCCGCTTGTGCTCTCTCTCTCAAAAATAAATAAACATTAAACACAATTTTAAGTATATGTACTCTAATGTATGCTGAGCCCATGGGTTGAACATCCATCAGTGAAAGCACTAAGCGTTTTCAAATATGACTTTACTGTTTAAAGCACAAATATAGGAGTCATCTTGGTGAAGCAGCTTCTGTACACTGAGCACGGCGGAGTCCTAAATATTTGAAATTGGGACTCATCAGAGACCGTAGCAGCCTCAGCGGATGGTGTATTTCTGCACTTGATTCTGATCACGCAGGATTGAGAAAATTCCCGATTCATAATAAAAAGGTCTATTAGTTCCTGAACTCTTAGAATGAATTGGGACCTGTGCCCTGAGGTAGGGACTGTTAGAATACCCGTTTCATAGACGGGCACACTGAGGCTCAGAGAGTTCAGTGGGGCTTGTGAGAACCTGGTGCCGCCTCTTTGCCTCTCTCAGAAAATCCAAGTCACAGGTCGCCTTGAACTTGCTCAGGGACACACCTGAATTTAACTTTAGATTAGACTGGCATTCCCCCCGCCCCTTGACATGTTTACGAGGCAGTCAGATATGTGGCCAGGGCCGGGGAGAGCTCTCGTTCCAGAGCCCGCAGGAGCAGGTAGGTCAGTTAACGCGGAGCAGTTAAAGTGTGCTGCGGGTCCCATCCGTGTGCTGTTTTAAAGCTCCGACTCGCCAAGTAAAGCTCTGTGCTGCTCAGTATTTTAGAGACCACTTTTCTGGTTTTTGAAAAATAATAGATACTCTTTATAAAAAGTTTTTCAAACATTATAAATATATGTATGATATGCAGACCCTTATCCTGTCATCCCCCCATTCTGCCCCCCTCCTTAATGAGTCTTTTTTTTTTTCAATATTTTATTGTCAACTTGGTTTCCATACAACACCCAGTGCTCTTCCCCACAAGTGCCCTCCTCCATCACCACCACCTCTTTTCCCCGCTCCCCCTTCCCCTTCAGCCCTCAGTTCATTCTCAGCATTCAATAGTCTCTCAAGTTTTGCATCCCTCTCTCCCCCCAACTCTCTCTCCCTCCTCCGCTCCCCCTGGTTCTCCATTAAGTCTCCCCTGTTCTCCTGCTAGACCTATGAGTGCAAACATGTGGTTTCTGTCCTTCTCTGCCTGGCTCACTTCGTTAACGAGTCTTTTATGGGGAATATATATATATTCTGTGTATACTGTGTAGTCTGTATATAACATACATTACATATATAATATATATAATCTTTATGACAATGAGATCACTTATGCATCCTGTTCTGCTCCTTGCCTTGTTTACATTAACAAGATGATCTGAGACATATCTATATCCTGGAATGCACTGCAACAGTAAAAAAAAAAAAAGAGGTGAATTCATAAATACTGAATGGAAAGTGACCATAATATGAAGAAAGCAAGTTAGAAAGCAATATTTTAAAGTATGATTCTATTAAATGTGTGTATGTTTATATAAATATCTGTAGATGTGTCAATATAAATTTTTGAAAAGCTAAAAAGGACATTCATCATGTGCCAATAGCAATTATCTAGGGGGGGGATGGACCAGATATGGGGAGGGGCGATGATTTCCTGGGACGTGAAATATGGGACACTTTCGTTTCTAAAGTTTTATATAATCTTTAAGTAGAAGGATTATAAATTCTTTTAAACATTATTCTAAAAGCATTGACCCATTTCTTTAAAAAGACCAGCCCTGAATATGTTATCCACAGGAATAAAAGTACTGTATATGCAAGTTTTTCTACTCCGTATTTCTTGGAGATGTTTCCATGTTAAAACATTATTTTTTTGACTCCTGTGTGGAATTCTAGAGTATAGACAGCATAGTCTATATATACAGTCCCCGACAGAGGTTCATTTAGGTCACTGTGATGAACATTCTTACATATACTTTCCAATTATTTATATCATTATGACATCTTTCTATATTGACTCACATAGTTCTATCTTCTCTTTTTATTGTTTTTATTTTTGAGAGAGAGACAAAGTGCAAGCAGGAGAGGGGCAGAGAGAGGGAGACACAGTCTCCAGAGCAGGCTCCAGCACAGGCCCTGATGCAGGGCTCGAACCCACAAACCACGAGATCATGATCTGAGCTGAAGTCTGAGCTGTCAGCACAGAGCCCAACTCAGGGCTCGAACTTACAAACTGTGAGATCATGACCTGAGCTGCAGTCAGGTGCTTACCTGACAGACACCCACGCGCCCCAGACCATTACAGATTTAAAAGTATATTTTAAAAAGTTGATATCTGAACTCAGCATTTGCAGACCCTCTGTGGAGTAAATGAGGATCAGGGAAACTTCATTTGATGGAGAAGGAAGCCAGGACCTCTGGGCAGGGCCTAATTACTATAAAATGGACAGAAGATGGCCTGCTTCAGAAAGGACATAAGAGCGAGGATGAGATTCCTAGAGTTCTGCTGTCATGTGCCCATTAGAGAACTTGCTGGAAGCTACAGCGCCTTGGAGGAGGTTATCTGTCACCCTTAACAGCCCAGCAGCCCTCAGCTCTAATTTTCCTTTGATAAAAAAAAAAGCCCACTTCCCAACACCATCCTTAGCAAAAGTATTAATTCATGTACCCTCCCTTCCCCAGCCAAAGGATGGGCCTAGACTCTAAAGTAAGACAGTGATGGGGCGCCTGGGTGGCTCAGTTGGTTAAGCGTCTGGCTTCAGCTCAGGTTCTCACGGTTCATGGGTTCGAGACCTGCGTAGGACTCTGTGCTGACAGCTAGCTCAGAGCCTGGAGACTGCTTTGGATTCTGTATCTCCCTTTCTCTCTGACCTTCCCCTGCTCACACTGTCTCTCAAAAATCAATAAAAAAAAACCACTAAAAAATAATAAAGTAAGGCAGTGAGATTGAATCCCTGACCTTGGGTAAAGCTGTTGGGGAGAGGCCTCCCTTGCTGCTCTTTGCTTAGTGATGAGAAAGCCTGTCTGAGAATGAAGCAGGTTTCCTTGAAACTTAGATCAAACCCCTGGATCCAGCCATGCCTGAAGCCAGCAATACTGACTCAGTTACATGAGCCAAGAAACTCCATGTTATGTTTCAGTCAGTGCCAGTTGGGCTTCTGCCGCGTCCATTGGGAGAGTCCTTGTGTGTTTGCCTTTGCCCCAGAAGAAAACAAACTAATTTGTTCAACCAGCATTTATTGAATATCCATGCTCAGCCCTCCGTTGGGTGATGCTGGGGACAATACAGTGACCGTGACAGAGCTTGGTCCTCCCCTCATGGCAACCCTAGTCCACCAGAGAATAAACAACCCCTAACTATTTAGCAATGATGGCAACATCGGTCATGGAGCTGACAGGCATTGGAGATGGGGTGGTGGGATCCCGGAAGGTCCTCCGAGGACAGGACTTGATGTTGACACTGAAAGATGGGCCAGGAATCAGCAAAGTGAAATGAGGTCAAGGGCTAAGGGTCCACGCACACATGTCCAGGGGTTTCAGGGCACCCCTGAGTCCCAGCAGGGCTCAGAAACCTGGTAAAAGGTCTTTGGTGAGGAAGGGGGGAAGCTTGAGGGAGGCAGGAAGGGGAGAGGCGGGGCGGCCATCCAGTCCTCAGCCGGAGGAAACAGGAACAGGAGGAAGAGGCCGACCCGTGCACGTGGCCTTCTGGTTCCTCACAACGTGGCGTAGAAATACATGGCTATCAGCATCACAGGCAGCTGGGTGAGGAGGCAGTCAAGTGAGGGGCGCTCCAGCCCCCCACGCACATCCCACCTGGCCCAGGGGCTCCCCGCCTCTCACCGTCCACATCAGGATGGCAAATCCAAACCACGAGATGCCCCATGTGTAGCTGTCGATGGCATGGCTGATGTGCTCGAAGCAGCCCTGGGCAGGAGGAGAAATGGGGTGGGGGGGATGAGAAAATGTCAGTGTGTGCCCTTGGGAAGGTCATTTCCTTCCTCAAGCCTTGGTTTTCTCACCTGTGCGATGGGGAGTGTGGCCGTGTCTACCTCCCCGAGCAGTTCTGGGGAACCAGGGATGTGATGTTGAGTCCATGCCCCGCACAGGTGGGTACTGCCCTGTTGGTGGCTATGGGAGTCTGGGGGCATCTTGTCTGGAGGTGGCTTGCCATGCTGCCCACCAGTTCCAAGGGTTTAAAGTCTGCCTTTAGGATGAATGCAGTTTTGCTATGTCCTCACTTAGGAATGAGGCCAAGCGTGGCCTGAGCCTCACAACCAGATCCTGTCCACACAGACTCCTGCCTCTGCTTGGAGGCAGCAGAGAACAAGGGTTCAGGGTGTGTGTCCTGGAGTCAGCGGACCGAACAGGGGACCGGCTCTGCCGCGTGTTGGCTTTTGGGGCCTGGGAATGATCCTGACCCTCTGAGCCTCACTTTTCCCATCTGTGCAAGGGGAGATCCTGATGGACTGGCCTTGGAAAGCACTGTGGGGAGTCCATGAGACGGACACACGCATGCGCTCTGCGCACAGTCGGGCTTGAGGAATGGTTGGGTGACTCTGACAATGGTGCTGGTTTGCACAGGCTCCCCTCTTTGTGACACCTGATCTAAGACGTGGCGGAAGGGCCCCTCAGCGACCAGAAGCAGCCAGGACGACCTGGGACTGGTTCTCCGCCCAGTCTGATCTCCGGTTTCTCTCTGCCTCTGCACTCACTCTGCACTAGTTAAATCACCTAGTTGGGGCTTGACCTCCTGAAGTCCAGCCCCAGCTCCATCCCTCACTCGCGAGTGAGCTCTGTTTCATCATCCTTAAAATGGGATCATTCTAATCTTTCCTTCCTGAGGCTAGGTTGAGAAATTGGACAAAACCTCGAAATGCCTAGAAGAATGCCCAGCACCATGTAAAGACTCGATAAATGGCAGTTGGTGTTGCTGCTGTGTGATTCCTGTTGTTGTTGCTCTTATTCCCAACCTGAGAAAAGTTGTCGGTGCCAGGTCAGGGTCAGACAAACCCTGGGCCTCCCACTGACTAGCACAGGGAGGGAGGCACAGATGGGGAGAGAGTTGGGGGAGCCAGAAAGAAGGGAGAGAAAGATAAAGCCGGAGAGGGAAGAGGAGAAGGGAGCGGGAAGGAGGAAGAGCTAGGAGACGCAGCGGGGCAGACAGACCAGAAGACAGGGGAGCAGCAGGGGGGCCGCACCTTGGTGAACAGGTAGTCCGTGTGGCCCAGGCGGCAGCCCTCCTCATTGAGGGGGATGAAGTTGCCCGTCCGCCGACAGCACAGTGGGGGCCAGGGGAACACCACCTCCGGGGTGGCCGCCCGGAAGGCCGATGTGAAGTTCACCCAGTCCATGGGACCAGATGTGCCACAGCACTCTTGCTGGAGAGAAAGGCAGGGGTCAGGCAGGCTCCGGCTCAGAGAGGACAGCCACTCGCCCGAGGTTGTAGAGTGAGGAAGCTGGGCCTGACTTCCCCATGACCTTGGCTTTGAAGGGGGGGGGGCGGGCAGTGTCTGTGCATGTGAACCAAGAGCAGAAGACATTTGTCCCATCACCAAGAGGCTGGTGGGGGATTTGGATCAAACCCATGGTTTTGTTACTGGTTTTAAAATTCTTTTGAATTAGCTGTTAACTAAACCTGAAGTAAAGGACATCCAGAGGCAGATTCTTGGCTTCTTCTGGCCCCTGTGGGTGTTTGATTTGTGGCCCTGAATGATAAAAACAGATTCCTTCAAATATGAGTTCTCATCTTGGCTAGCTGTGGGACTTGAGCCAAATTGGGATCCCAGTTTCCCTTGGGTCCTCAACACTCTCCTCTTGTGCCATATCACGTTGGGTCGAATTAAGAATGTGGCTTCTGGGACCATCCGACTTCAGCTCAGGTCAAAATTTTGTGTTTCATGTGTTTGAGCCCCGTGTTGGGCTCTGTCCTGATGACTCAGAGCCTGGAGTCTGCTTTATTCTCCCCCACTCATGCTCTGTCTCTCTGTCTCTCTCTCAAATATAAATAAGCACTTAAAAAAAAAAAAAGAATGTGGCTTCTGGAAGTTGATGGTCTAGGTTTCAACCGTTCTGGCTCTGTGAGGTACCAGCTGCGTGACCTTGTGTGAGCCACTCAACCTCTTACTCAGTTTCCTCATTGCTAAAAAGCTGATCTCCGTTATGGGAGAGTTGTGAGAAATAAGTAAGCTTTAATAGTGCCTTGAACAGTACTAACCAAGTTAGTACTCATTACATGTTCCTTATTATGATTACTGTCATTATTAAGAAGGTATGTGTCATGGTTAAGAGCAGGAGCTCTGGATATGGGCTGTCAGATTTTGATCCCAGCTTACTGGCCACGTGACATGAGCAAGGGACATTCCCTTCTTTGGGCCTGTCTCCTCATCTGGCAAATGGCCATGACCAGGCCTCCTCACCGCCCATAAGGGCCGCAGGCGTGGTATCATCCACCAGTAGGCATAATGCGAGCCTATCTACCTCAGAGTCCCAGGTCTTCCAGCCCTCCCCACCTCGTCCCCCCTGAGCCCCCCATGTCCACCTCAATCATGATGCGGTCCCAGAGGCGAGTTAGTTCCCGGCCCTGGTCTGTGTCTGCACTGTAGAAGGTCAGCATCTGCTTGGTAATCAGGGATGGGTTGGACACCATCTGCAGAGGTCCAGGAAAGAACAGGATCCAGTGGGGTGGGTGGGGAGGGAGGTCACCCTCCACCCCACCCCCAGGCCCAGATTCTTGCCCCCCTCCGCCCAAGTCATGCCCCTCCCCTGGCCTCTGCCCAGCTCACATAGTCGCGGTGAGTGTAGGACGTGATGCAGGAGGCGCACTCAAAGATGTAGACGATGAGCATGAGCACCAGGTACTGGGGAGATGGAGGGCGAGACAGAGGGGCAGCCAGTGAGGGCGGAGCCCGTGTGAAGTCACACCCCCTCAAGAGATGGATTGATGGATAGAAATGCAATTTTATTTTATTTATTTTAATGTTTCTATTTATTTTTGAGAGAGAGAAGAGGGGGGGGGAGAGAGAGAGAGGGAGAGAGGCAGAGCATGAGCAGGTCAGGGGCAGAGAGAGAGAGGGAGGCACAGAATCCGAAGCAGGCTCCAGGCTCTTAGCTGTCAGCACACAGAGCCCGATGGGGGGCTCAGACTCACAGACTGCGAGATCCTGACCTGAGCCGAAGTCGGACACCCAACTGCCTGAGCCACCCAGGTGCCCCTAAAAATGCCATTTTATAAAGAAGTGCAGGACAATGTGAATGGTAGCATCTATGTGGTGGGCGCATGGGGGTTCCCTGTTCAAGTCTTTCACCTTTTCTGTATTTTTGATATATTTCTATATTTTTTTATAATAAAATGTTCAGGAAAAATGAAGTCAACAGAAATATGTAAAGTATTTCCTGAAGTTAATTATTGGCTTGGGTGCAATAAAATAAATGTCTCCTATCGGGGGGAAGACATTCTTGAGACAACCAGGGACATTTGAACACAGATTAGATATTGGAAGAGAGACTTGAGGGGATTGGGGTGGATTTTGCAGGGTGTGCCAGTGGCACATAAAAAGGAAAAAAGCTCTTTCTTCACCCCACGCCCTCTCCCTTAAAGCAACGGGGTGGGATGCGGTTGCGCTAAGTCCTCGGCCGGAGCTGAGACGATGCAGGAAAACATGCCTGACCGCTCTAGACAGGGTCCTCATCACTCATTGAAATGCGCAAATATTTATAGGCAAATGACTCGGTGTCTGGAATGCACTTCCAAATACCCCAGAAAGAAGAAGGCGGGCAGGCAGGGGGTGGAGCAGAGGGGGCAAAGTTGGCCACGTCTGTGGTCGATACCGTTGAAACCAGGCGGTGGGTACCCAGCGCTCATGCCATTCACTCTGCTCTATGTTTGAGATTTCCCATAAATTTCCCATAAAATTCTGTGTCTTACATGAAAAGATGCTCAACATCACTCGTCATCGGGGAAACACAAATCAAAACCACACTGAGATACCACCTCACACCGGTCAGAGTGGCTAAAATGAACAACTCAGGAGACAACAGATGCTTGTAAGGATGTGGAGAAACGGACACCCTCCTGCACTGTTGGTGGGAATGCAAATAGGTGCAGACACTCGGAAAACAGTACGGAGGTTCCTCAAAATATTAAAAATAGAACCACCCTACGACCCAGCAATAGCACTACTAGGGATTTATCCAAAGGATACAGGAGTGCTGATGCATAGGGGCACATGTACCCCAATGTTCATAGCTGCTCTATCAACAATAGCCAAAATACGGAAAGAGCCCAAATGTCCATCGACTGATGAATGGATCAAG
Source organism: Suricata suricatta (assembly GCF_006229205.1). Taxonomy (NCBI): domain Eukaryota; kingdom Metazoa; phylum Chordata; class Mammalia; order Carnivora; family Herpestidae; genus Suricata; species Suricata suricatta. The sequence goes on along the minus strand of NC_043715.1, from coordinate 42,514,865 downwards.
AAGATGTGGTTTTTATAAACAATGGAGTACCACTTGGCAAAGAGAAAGAATGAAATCCTGCCATTTGCAGCAACATGGATGGAACTGGAGGGTATTATGCTAAGTGAAACAAGTCAGTCAGAGAAAGACAGATACCATATGTTTTCACTCATATGTGGAACTTGAGAAACTTAACAGAAGAGCAGGGGAAGGGAAGGGGAAAAAACAGTTTCAAACAGAGAGGGAGGCAGACCGTAAGAGACCGTAAGAGAACAAATGGAGGGTTAAAGGGGCAGGGGCATGGGGGAGAGGGGAAATGGGTGATGGGCATTGAGAAGGGCATTTGTTGGGATGAGGGCTGGGTGTTGAATGTAAGTGATGAATCACGGGGATTTTCCCCCAAAGCTAAGAGCACACTGTATACACTGTATGTTCGCCAACTTGACAATAATTACGTTAAAAAAAAGAAATAAAATCCTGTGTCTTAGTTAATGACAAACTAATAAGGGAGACAGATACAGGAACAAACTTTTTTTTTTTTTTTTTTTTACTAGCTGGGTGAGCTTTTGGGGCTTAGGTTAAATTGTTATGCCAGAGAATTCTGTGCAGGAAAGAAAGAGGAGGAGAAGGAAAGCCTTCCCAAGGCTCTATCTTACAGTCAAGCCCAAGTCCTTACCAAGGCTGGCAAGACTCACCCCAATTGGCCCACCTTCCCTTTCTCGCCCTCATGCCCGGTGCCCACCGTACCCACTCCATCGACCCTCATTTCCTCTCCCTCCCCTCCAACCCCACTTGGCTCTGACTTCAGAGTCTTTGCTCTTGCTGTTCCCTCCCCCAGGCATGCTCTTCCTGTAGACCCAGGACTCACGGCCTCACATTGCCGGGGCCTTCCCTTTCTCCGGGTGCAGGCCCCCCACCCCCGGCCCAGCCCGGACCTCCCTCCCCTCGTCCCTGTGCACTGCTGCTCCCTTGGGAGGCACTCCGCTGGCACAGGGCTTTTCTGCTTTCTCACCAGAGCCCCAGTGCCCAGCGCGGGGTTTGGCACGTGGTTCTTGCTCAAGAAACATTTGTTGATTGAATAAGTGGCTGCTCCTGGGAATCTACAAGGCCCTCGATTGTGGAGGAAGCACCGTGTTGGCTCCGCCTCAGTGGGTCCGGTATTAGAGGTCCTGCCTTCCCGACCACCTAGTCTTTTGGCCTCTTTGAACCCCAGTTTCCTCAACAGGTGAAGGGGTAGAGAAGCTTCAGAGGCTTCTGGGGAGATCGGCGGGGCGGGGGGGGGGGGGCTCATTTTCTAAACTGCTCAGCCTAGTGCCGGGCACATGAGGGGCGCTTGGGAAGTGTGGGTTATTGCTGTGGAGGTCATTCCTGGCACAGGCTCAAGCTGAACTACTTGGGTTCAAATCCCAGCTGTCATCTACTCACTGTGCAACCCTGGATGATTGACTTCACTTCTCTGAGCCTCAGTTTCAACTCTGTCAAATGGGGTCACAATGAGGATGGTATCTCACGGTAGGTTGTGAGGAATAAATGAACCAATCTATGTAAAACATTTAGAATGGAGTGAGGACTCCTTAAATGGTAGCTGTGCTATTATTATTGTTGTTGTTTTGCCAGAGCTCATAAGCACAGACTCTGGGGACCAACTAGCTAAGGTTCGAATCTCAGTCCTGCCACTCAAGAACCATCTTCCTGGGCAGAGCTTCCTTGCCTCCCTCTCGGTGCCCCAATTTTCTTTGTAAACTGAGGATCATAGTCGGGCCTGTTGCTGGGTTATGGGAAGATTAAATAGGATGATAGGCCCAAGTGTGGCACCGCGCTGGGCACACACTCGCGGCTGCGGCGGTGGTCGTTACTATGAGTCTGTGTTGATCCCCCTGGCCGCCCGTGCCCACGCCCTCCCCTGGGGCCTCACCGTGAGGATCATGGACCGGCGGCGGCAGAGCGCTGCGCCCGCCCCGAAGCTGGCCACCACGAAGAAGGAGAAGCCGCAGAAGATGGCGATCCAGGCGCCCGCGAAGACATCATCCTTGCCTGAGACGCCCATCAGCGGGTACACGCGGTACTGGTCAGCTGTCACCCATACCGTCTCAGCAAACAGGGCCAGGCCCGACAGCTGGACAGTACAACAGGTTAGAAGAGCTGGCTCAGGCATGGCAGCCGGGGCTGCGGGACTCCGTGAGCACGTTCCCCTTCTGAGCCTCCACCGGCCTCGGTAAAGGGGGCACGTAATAAGAATGGCAAGGACCTCGCCTTCCATGAGTGGGGATGGGGCTGGGCAGAGGTCAGAAGGGAAGGGCTGCCCAGCCCGATCCCTGTCCCCCTGGCCCACATCCCAGCTGCCAGTTGCTTCAAGGGTACCAGGAGATGCCACATGCACAGCCCAGAGCGCATGACTGGACCAGAGGAGATGCTGGGTCACACGCCCTCTCTCAGTAGTGTTGTTCTTCCCGAGCTGAGGAATCTGGCCAGGGCCGGAACAACTACAAAGGCATCAACCCTTTGATCTGCAATTCTGCTTGCAGAAATCAATCCTGCTCATGCCGGAAAACCATAAACCCACAAGGTTATTCCCTGCATCACTGTGCGAAAGGAACCGGTGTGCCACGCTGTAGTTGTGGCAAAGGGCAGAGAGGGTCTCTGAGGACTCAGGTGGAGTGGTGTACAGACTATGTCAGCAGGAAAAACTGGGAGGCCAGAACAGGATGTGGAATGAGCTATACCTTGGACAAAAAGGGAGGAAAATGGGCATATACTTTCCTATTGGCTTGTATTTGCTTAATGAAATGTTGGAGAAACTAAAAATCTAGATACCTATAGGGATGAGAGATGGGGAGCAAGGAGAGGGGAAGACGTCTCAGTGGATACCTCTGACAACCATCACGCTAATGTACCGCATGCGTATTTGGCGTGTGCACGATAGGCACTGTCCCGGCATTGCTTTCTGTGTGATAAGCATTGTCACCAGCTGCAGAGCACTATGGTTATTATGGCCGACACAAACAGTAACCACGTGTGCCACACTCCGCCTCAATCTGATGACTAATCTTAAACTCTCGGCATTCCTATTTTATCTCTATCTACAGATGAGAAAAATGAGGCCCTGGGAGGTTATGTTACTGGCCCCAGGTCCCACAGGAGAAAGTGGCAGAGCTGGGATTTGAACCCAGGCTGTTTGGCTCCAGAGCCATGTACAGGTATCATATTTTTAAAAAATTAAATAGTAATTGAAAGACTTTGCTATGGTTCGTATTCATTACTACGGGCCTCCTGTGCCCCAAGTGGGCACTTTATGTCTATAGTCCTGTTACTGAGGACAGCATTTGTCAAGCACTTTTTTGAAGCTGAAGGCCATATATGGATTAACCCACACAACGGCCCACGATGGGGACCTGATCTATAGACAGGGAAGCAGCAGAAGTAGAGTGGTTTGCCGGGGGTTGACAAAGCTGGGGAGACGCCACGCTGGGATTGGAATCCAGGCTGCTCGGGCATGACAGCCTGCGGCCATCCCATCCGGGGAGACCTGGGCCCTGAGCCCCCTCCCCGCCCACGCCCTGGGGCTCCCAGCCCTGGAGGAGGTCTCACCAGAATAATGATGTTGCCCACCACGAGCAGTCCCACCACAACCGGAGACCCCTTCTCCCCCTCTGCTGCTGCAGAAGCCATAGTCCTGCAGGGAACACATGAGCGGGAAGGAGGCCAGGAGGGGAGGGTAGCCCCAGCCAGCCCCATCGGCCTCACTCCACCCCCCAGCTGCCAGGGGACGCTCCCGGCTCCCTGCTTGCCCCAGACTGGTGCTGAATGAATGAATCCCCCCACAACCCTGATGGCGGGCCACTTTACAGACAAGGAAACCAAAGCTCAGGCAGGGCAGCCATTGGCCCGGGCTCAGTGCTGGCCTCCTGCACCTCATCACTTCCTAGTTCCCCTAGGTCATCCAGGCCCCCCAGAGCCCTCCTCACCTTCTCTTTCCGAAGCCTCTGTGGCCAGCCCCTCCCACAGTGGCTCCCTATATATGCCCAGGCCCCTCCTTGGGCCAGTCTCCCAGGAAGGGTGAAGGGAGTCTGGAGGAGGAGGGGCAAGAGGTCAAGCAAGCCGACCAGCATGGGAAAACAGATTTATGAGCACCCCACCCCCCACCCCAGGTGATTTATAGACCTGAAATTCAAGATCATGCTAATGTCTGGCTACATGGGCAGGGGGATGGGCCCATGGCCTCTGGTCCCAGGCTGTCTTGGTGGGGAGGGGGGGTTGGGCTGGGAAGGTGAGTGTACCGCCTGATGTCTCTCCTTGGGACATGGGCCTCCTTGGGAGTAGGGGAGAGACCCAAGTTGGATCCGCATGTAAGTCCTGAATCCCAGGGCTGCCTCCTGTGACAGCGGCTCCTCCTCTCTGAGGCTGAGAGCCTAGGGGGAGGCCCAGACAGGGGCCCTGGCACGCTAGGACAGAGCTGGACCAAGCCCAGGAGGTGGGGCGGAGATGAGGGAGCGGGCGGGAGGGCAGCTCAGAAGGCTGATTATGTGGGCTGCGGCCTAAGGGGAGCAGATGGCTTGAGGCAGGTGTGTGAGGGGAGTTCCAGGTAAGCGCACAAGAGGGGGAAGAGAGTGTGCTAGAAAAAGAGAGAGGGCACACTGAATGGGCTTGGTGGGAGAAAAGTAACCCCTCCCCGCACCCTCACACGACAAATCAGGGTCACAGTGAGGAGCCATAGGTGGAAATGTCTTCAGGCTGCAGAATCAAAAGAGACCTACACTGAAATCCCAGTTCTGTTCCTCTGGGCTGCGCAACTTAGTGTGTGTATTTGCCTATCTGCAGATTGGGTGTCTTAAGGCTACTTACAGCGGTGGGAATTGAGTGCAGGGATGTCTGCAAAGGACGCCCTCTGGGCGGCGGGTGTGCAGCAAAAGGCCAGGCCGCACCTGCAGGGTTTCCAGGAGGCCCACTTTCCCTCCAATGGCGCCCCCTCGTGGCATGAGGCTGGTTCCTTAGGTGAAAGTGGCTTGGGGCACCCAGCCCTTCCCCAGAACCTCTTGAAGAACCAAGGCATTTACTGGGTTTTCTCTCTGACCTGTAGCTCTCTCAGGTGTACGTGGAATCGGCAAACAAATGGAACATAAATTTCACTGTTAAGACAATGGCTTGGTAGTAAGACACATGAGATATGTTCCAGTTAAAATTAAAATAATTTGGTGTTTAGTCATCTAACTTACTTTTAAAATAGTTTTTCTCAGGGTACCTGGGTGGCTCCGTCAGTTAAGTGTCAGACTCTTGAATTTGGCTCAGGCCATGCTCTCTCAGGATCGCGGGATGAGACTCCTGTCAGGCCCCGTGCTAAGCATGGAGGCTGCTTGGGATGCTCTCTCTGCCCCTCCCCCACTCTCTCCCTCTCTGTCTCAAAATAAATAAACATTAAACATTAATGTTTCTCCTTAACATTTACGTTAAGAACTAATAAGAGAATTTAAATAACCATGAGGGGCGCCTGGGTGGCTCAGTCGGTTAAGCAGCCATCTTTGGCTCAGGTCATGATCTCATGGCTCGTGGGTTCAAGCCTCATGTCGGGCTCTGTGCTGACAGCTCAAAGCCTGGAGCCTGCTTTGGATTCTGTGTATCCCTCTCTCTCTGCCCCTCCCTCACTCATGCTCTGTCTCTCTCTGTCTCGAAAATAAATAAACTATATTTAAAAAATTAAAAAAAGTAATGCATATGATCTGTCAAGTACATATTACGAGCGTTAGCTAAAATAGCTTGGTAATAATAGGGCCATATGAATAATACAAAAAATTTTTATTTTCCAATAGTTGGTAACTGTTAGTAGTTGGAAGTTACATAAAATGTCTCTCAGCCTTTTGGCTAAAATCAAGTGTAAAATGCCTAGTAATGTCAGTGGAGCATTACTATGTCACCAGTCATAAAGGGGATCCATTCTGTTCTGAAACATGAAGCCAGTGTAGTTTGATGTCACACTTGAATTTTCATGATGCTTTCTTCTTATTACATAAGCCGGTCATCAAACCATACATTTTGAAGAGCTAATTACTCCCTTTAAATAATTCTAACACCAAGATCTCCTAAAGATGACATATGCCTGTCCTATGATCCAGCCATTTTCCCCTGGGAACCCCCCCATTTCCGCCTACCCAATGCTCTGAATGTATTCAGATCGCCCTTGAACTGGAAACCAAGTCCTCAACAGTAGAATGGATACGTACGTTACGGTACACGCATACAAGGGATACTGGTCAGCAATAAAAGGCAATGAACTATGGATACTTGCAACTACCAGGATGAATTTCGAAAGCATTACACTAAATGAAAAAAGCCACACTCAAAAGACTGTAACTGCGTGACTTTAGGTATGAGGTCCTAAAACAGGCAAAACCAGTCTGGGGGGTAAAGGTCAGGGGAGTGGTTACCCTCGGGGGCATTGTGACTGGGGGGAGCTGGGACGGGGTCCTCTTTCTTGATTCGGACACTGGTTACATGGGGCTGTTCAGACTATGTGAAAGTATGTCAAGCTGTATACTCACGGTAAGTGCACCTTTCTATGTGTGTGGTTTTAACTGGAGTGCATTTGAAGAGGTAAAACCTTGGGGCACCTGGGTGTCTCAACAGGTGGGGCATCTGACTCTCAGTTTCAGTTCCGGTCATGATCTTATGGTGTCGTGAGTTCGAGCCCCACGTGGGGCTCTGCGCTGAGGGTGTGGAGCCTGCTTGGGATTCTCCCTCTCACTCTCTCTCTCTTTCTCTCCCCCTCCCCTGCTCACTGTGTCTCTGTCTCTCTCAAAATAAATAAATAAAACTTAAAAAAATTTTTTTTAAAAGAGGATAAAATCTTTTCAAAAAGACTTAAGTCGATGTGTTAAAGGGTGGTTTCCAGCAGGGGCACAAGAGTTGAGTTTAGGCTGTTTATGGGCATGAAAAGAAATGGCACAAACCAACATAACTGGCATCTAATAAGAAAATGATCCAGTTCTCATTGTGATGGTGTCATCGAGAAAGTGGTTTGATGCTGGGTCCTAAACGCCTCTCTAACCTTGCTGACAGCAACTGTCAACAGGTCTCAGTGTCTGACTAGAAGGGAATAATATTTTTTGTTGTATTTATTTATTTTTATTTTTTAATGTTTTTTTAAATTTATTTTTGAGAGACAGAGAGTGCGAGCAGGGGGAGGGGGTCAGGGAGAGAGGGAGACACAGAATCTGAAGCAGGCTCCAGGCTCTGAGCTAGCTGTCAGCACAGAGCCCGACACGGGGCTCGAACACACGAACCGTGAAATCATGGCCTGAGCCGAAGTCGGATGCTCAACCCACTGAGCCACCCAGGCGCCCCGTGTTGTATTGGTTTTCAAGACAAGATGTTTTCTTTTCCATGGCCAGTGGTGAAAGTCTTCTAAAAATTTTGATAGGAAATATTCCAGGTAGACAAGAAAATGGAGAGAATCCTTGTAACAAACACCTACATCCTCACTACCAGCTGTGTCAAATCTAAGTATTTTTCTATGTTCACTGAAGACTTCTTTTTCAAGTGGCATACATTGCAGATGGCATTTTAAGCCACCTGATCTCACCCCAGAGAGAACTTCATTCCTACATCTGGAGCTCATCATCCTCCACAACCCTTGAACTGGCTTCTTTTTCAGGTCTCAGGTGTCATGGGTGGATTCCATACCCGCAGCTCATGATTCCCCACAAGATAGCTCGTTTCACCTTTAATTTATTCCCTTATATCCCCATATCCAGTCCCTTGCAGTGCCCTCTACTGGCAAACATTCGCATATGTTCCGCTGTGTCTTTTTAGCTGGCCGTGCTCCTGTAGGATGGATACCATTGGTTTCTGTGCATGTTTTCTTTTCTTTTTATTTATTTTGAGAGAGAGAGAGAGAAAGGGCTCACGCAAGGGGCAGAGAGAGGGGGAGAGGCCCCTCTCTGTCAGTGCAGCGCCTGATGCGGGACTCAATCCCACGAAGCATGAGATCCTTCATCTGAGCCGAAATCCAGAGCCGTAATGCCTGTCTGAGCCACGCCTGTGCAAGTGTTCTCTAATTTATAGGCCCATGATGGTGTGCATTCTTTTCTCACTTAGCACTGATTTTAGGATCTACCCATGTTACTCTGGACACATGGAGTTCACAGTGTCTCATGGCTGCTTGCGGCACCCATGGTGGGGCCCCTCCACAGTTTACTGTCTCCTGCCCAGAGAGGACACTCAGGCTCCTTCCAACTCCCTCCCCCACCACGAGCCCTGTGAATAATGCTGCTGTGCACACCCTCGTGCGTGGCCGTTGGAGACTTCCATGTCTCTCTCCAGGGAGAAATGCTGCGTCATGAATACGTATGTGCCGGGTTGCTTTCCACAACGGTTGTCCCGTCCACACTCCAGCCGAGAGTTCATGGGGCTTCCTGTACGCTTCCGTCACTGCTGACACGTGGCATTATCCAACTTTCTAGTTTTTGTCAGAGTAATTCAGTGTCAGGTGGCACCTGCCATTACTTTGGTTCTCACTTCTTCTTTTTTTTAAAAATTTGACATTTATTTATTACTGAGAGACAGAAACAGAGCATGAGTATAGGAGGGGCAGAGAGAGAGGGAGACACAGGATCTGAAGCAGGCTCCAGGCTCTGAGCTGTCAGCACAGAGCCTGACGTGGGGCTCGAACTCGTGGACCACAAGATCATGACCTGAGCTGAAGTCAGACGCTTAACCGACTGAGCCACCCAGGCGCCCCGTCACTTCTCTTACTACTAATGGTCTTGAGCACCTTTTCAAATGTGTGTGAGCCTTTTTGGTTCCCACTCCCATTCATGCTTTCACGTTTTTAATATATGTGCATAGATTTATCAATACATAGTTCTATATCACTATACACTCTGGCCACACTATATCTTATATTTCCTTCTGCAATTGACTTTTTCACCTGAACATTATGCTTTCGGGGCGCCTGGGTGGCTCAGTTGGTTGAGCATCCAGCTTCGGCTCAGGTCATGATCTTGCAGTCCGTGGGTTTGAGCCCCGCGACAGGCTCTGTGCTGACAGCTCAGAGCCTGGAGCCTGCTTCAGATTCTGTGTGTGTCTCTCTCTCTGACTCTCCCCTGCTCACGATGTCTCTCTCTCTCTCAAAAATAAATAAAACATTAAAAAAAACATTATGCTTTCGAAATTTATTTTCATCACATACTTGGCTCTAGCTCATCCATTTCTTTGCAATAATATTTCATAGGTTAAGTTCCCTTTCCAAATTCATTTTGGCAAAGATGATAGAGAACAGCAGCAGCACAGAGCTGTGCAGTCCATCTGCATCGGAAACCTGGAGTTTGGGCGCTAAGGTCACAAGCAAAGGCTGGGACCTCAGGTGCTCCTTGGGTCAGCCGAGTAATGGAGGGCCTGAAATCCATGGGTCGGGGTGGGCGAGTTCCCAAGAAAGCGGGACTTGGGAGGTGGGCGGGGCCAATGTGAAGTGTGGGATGAGGGGGGAAGAAGAGGGAGAGGAGGAACAGGGAGATGAGGACGGGGTGTGAGGTGGTGAAACACGGAGCAAACCAGTGGCGTGGAGTCGTCAAAAGGTCTTTTTATTTTTTCTCAAATTCACTGAGCACCAGGCACACGCTCAGGGCAGAGCTAAGCACCGAGGACACGGTGCACTGAATGCCCAGCCCTGTGCTGGGAAAGGGCGGCGGTCAGGCCGGCTCAGTTCCTGGCCTCCCAGCTCACAGGAGAGTAGGTGAACAGACAGACGTTCACCAGAGAATGACAGCCCAGCATGGTCAGGGAGACACTCAAGTGGCCCAGGCACGGAGAGAGGGAGCAAGGGCCAAAGTGATCAGGGCCAGTGGGGAAAACAAAGGTGAATGTGTGAGCCTGGAGGACGCAGCCTGGGGTGCAGAGGAGGAGACTGAGGCCAGCAGGTAAACGGCAGGAAAGAAGAGTCCTGACAGCGGGAACATGGTCTATACATACAGCGGAATATTATTCAGCCTTAGGATAGAAGGATATCCTGAGGCATGTGGGTAATTCAGTTGGTCAAGTGACCAACTCTTGATTTCGGGTCAGGTCAAGGTCTCATGGTAATGGGATCGAGCCCCACATTGGCTCTACACTGAGTGTGGAGTCTGCCTGGGATTCTCTCCCTCTCTCTCTGCCCTCCCCACCCCACCCCCCGCTCGCTCACTTGTGTGCACTCTCTCGAAGTAAATATATCAACTTTAAAAAAAGAAAAAAGAAAGGAAAAGAAGGATATCCTGTAATATGTGACAACACGGAGGGCACTTGGAGGCATTATGCTAAATGAAATAAGCCAGTCTTAGACAAAGAGCGCACAATTCTACCTAAGTGAGGTATCTACCCCAGGCAGACCCCTTAAAGCAGAGAGTGGAATGGTGGCTGCCAGTGCTGGGGGGAGGGGGAGGTGCTAATCAATAGGTACAAAGTTTCAGTCATGCAAGAGGAAGAAGTGCTAGAGGTCTGCTGTACACCATTGTGCCAACAGTCAACCATACTGCATCGTGAACTAAAAATCTGCTAAGAGTAGATCCCATGTTAGGTATTTTGACCATCATCATCATCATCATCATCATCATCATCATCATCAAAGACACTTAGAAGGAGAATTTCCTTGGTATGTCCACAGCCACGAAAGACCAATGTGCTGAGAGCAGCTAATATTTACAAATTTTAAATGTTTATTCTTGCGAGAGGAGGGAGGGGCAGAGAAAAAGGGAGACGCAGAATCTGAAGCAGGTTCCAGGCTCCAAGCTGTCAGCACAGAGCTCGATGCGGAGGGGCTCAACCTCACAGACTGTGACATCATGACCTGAGCCGAAGTCGGTCACTCAACCGACTGAGCCACCCAGGCGCCCCTTGAGCAGCTAATATTTAAAGAGCATTTCCAGGGGCGCCTGGGTGGCTCAGTCGGTTAAGCCTCCGACTTCGGCTCAGGTCAGATCTCACATTCGTGGGTTCGAGCCCTGCGTCGGGAGGCTGCTTCGGATTCTGTGTCTCCTTCTCTCTCTGCCCCTCCCCCTCTCATGCTCTGTCTCTCTCTGCATCAAAAATAAATAAAACATTAAAAAATTAAAAAAAAATAAAGAGCATTTCCAACTCACTGGGCACGGTTCTAAACATCCTACATATAATATCAGGCACTATTTTACGCATCATACATGTGGCGTCTCATTTAATCTGTACAACAGCGCTATAAGGAAGGGATCATTAACTTCATTTTATAGATGAGGGAGCTGAGACCCAGAGAAGTCAAGGAACTCGCTCAGAGTCTCACAGCTGGTAAGCGGTAGAGCCTGACTTCAAACCCAGGCGGTCTAGCTCTAGCGCCCGTCCCCTTAACCACTACCCTGTACTGCTTCTCTGTGTGTATACCGCTTTTGCTGGGGTAGTTTCCTTTTCTTGGTTTTAATCAGGAGAATACACTCATGTCTTGCTTGTACAATTTGAAAAGCTTAAGAATATCAGATTGACGAGGAATGATCTCTAAGTACTATTATTAATAAAGAAAAGCAAGGCTCAGAACCCCAGGAAGAGCAGGCTACAGTGGCGGACAGCAGGTAGGAGGGAAGGTCTCCTTGCAAATGGATAAACTGTTTTTGGAAGGAGACACAAGAAACCAGTAATGGCAGTCACCTTCTGCTGGCTAGAGGAGAAGGTGAGTAAGAAACGTATTTTTCCTGCAGAGCTCTTGCCCCTTTGAAAAGGCTGAGAGTGATGTAATCAAACGCTGAAATAGTTTTTCTACTCTCTTTCCCCCGAAGAACACTGACTTTGACAATCACCCATGGCCAAGAGCACCTTGGTGGAAATCTGAGAGTCCAGCAGAGAAGCTCTATCACACACCTGGTGCAGACTCCCCAGACTGGGGGCCTTGAAGAGAAGTCCTACACAACCAGGGCTTAGGCAGCGGCTGGGGGAAGGGCAGCGGGGGGGCTTGGGAAGCCTCACAGGGACGTGGATCCTACTGACTGCAGTGCAGACATCAGGGAGACTGCCAGGCCTGGCCTGTGGGCCTCCTCAGCTGATCCACGGGCATCCCCGTGCTGTGCCTGCCTCACCCACACACCCACGCCCGCCCCAGGGCTGGCTCCCAGCGGATGCCCCTGGGGACGTGAGAGTGAGCCTCTGAAGGTGGCTAGTCAGCATGTGCCGAGAGGCTGACTCGGCAGGCCTGGGAGAAAGAACGCAAACTTGAGCAGTAAGTACAACCCAAGAGAAAGCAGATGGGAGGCAGGTGGCACTCGGCCTGGCTTTGCAGGATCAAGAGGAGTCATGGTATCTTGAAAAGCACCCCCTTCCCCAAGAGGGAACAAGAAGTATGGAGCAGGTGTATCCATAGGAAAGGTCTGAGAAAGCCTCAGAATCCCTCACAAAGCCTGACGCACGCACTTCTTGCCTGAAGCCATCGGTAAAGACTGGATGATGTAACTGCTCCTACAAATGTGAACACAGCAACGCGAGACTTCAAGGAACACGAAAAACCCGGGAAACATGATACCACCAAAGGAACAATAATTCCCCAGTAACTGACCTCAAAGAAAGGATATCTGTGATTTGCCTGACAAAAAAATTCAAAATAGTTGTTTAAGGAAGCTCAGTGAGCTACAAGAAAATACAGAAAGACAATTCAAGAAATCAGGGAAAAATACACACAAACAAATCTAGAAATTTAACAGAGAGCTAGAAATCATTAAAAATGATAAAAAAGAGGGGCGCCTGGCTGGCTCACTCGCTGAAGTGTCTGACTTCAGCTCAGGTCATGATCTCACAGTTCATGAGTTCAAGCCCTGCATTAGGCTCTGTGCTGACAGATCGGAGCCTGGAGCCTGCTTCGGATTGTGTCTCCCTCTCTCTCTCTCTGCTGCTCCCCTGCTCATTCTCTCTCTCTCAGAAATAAATAAAACATAAAATAAAGAGGGAAAAAAGCCTAAGTGAATGATGGAATACCATTAAGATAAACTATGCAACAATAGAGTCCCTGAGAGAGAAGAGAGGAAGAGAGAGGGATAAGCTATATTTACATTAGACAAAATAGACTTTAAGTAAAAAACTGCAGGGGTGCTTGGGTGGCTCAGTTGGTTGAGCATCTGACTTCGGCTCAGGTCATGATCTCGCAGTTTGTGGGTTCGAGCCCTGCATCAGGCTCTGTGCTGACAGCTTAGAGCCTGGAGCCTGCTTCGGATTCTGTGCCTCACTCTTTCTCTGCTTCTCCCCCACTCACACTCTGTCTTACTCTCAAAAATTAATAAACATTAAAAACTTCTTTAAAAAACTGTAATGAGACAAAGACGATTATTATATAATGATAAAGGAGTCAATTCATCAGTAGAATATAAAAATTGTGTATATGTATATGTACATATATATATACATGCAGCTAATATTGCAGCGCCTAAATATATAAAGCAGGTACTAAGAGACTTGAAGGGACAAACAGACAATACAATACTAGTAGGGACTTCAATATCCCACTTTCAACAATGGGTAGCTCGTCCAGATATAAAATTGATAAGGCAACAGCAGACATGGACTATATACTTTATACTGAACACAACTATCAGACACACAGAACATTCCGTCCAACGGAAGCAGAATGCCCCTTCTCCTCAGGTGCACAAAGAGCTTGCGCAAGGGTAGGTGATACGGTAGGCCACAAAGCAAATCTTAGAAAATTTAAGCCTGAAATCTTAACAAGCATCTTTTCTGATCACAATGTCATAAAAGTAGAAAATGATTTTTTTAAACCCTGGAAAATTCACAAATATGTGGATATTAAACAACATGCTCTTGGACAACCAATGGGTCAAAGAAGAAATTAAAAGAAAACTTAAAAATAACTTGAGACAAATGAAAATGGAAATACAACATACCAAAATTTATGGGAGGCAGCAGAAACATTTAACAGGGAAGTTTACAGAGATAAATGCCTACATTAAGAAAAAAGAAAAATCTCAAAGCGGAATTTACACCTCAAGGAACTTTATAAAAAAGAAAAGAAAAGAAAAAAACGAATCCCAAAGTTAGTAGAAGGAAGGAAATAACAAAGATCATAGGAGAAATAAATAAGATACCAGAAACACAATAGAAAAAGCAATGAAACTAAGAACTGATCTTTTTCTTTTTTTTAAAAAAACGTTTATTCATTTTTTTTAGAGAAGAGTGTGAGCGGGGGAGGGGCAGAGAATCAAAGTGGGCTCTGAACTAACAGCAGAGAGCCCCACACGGGGCTCCAACTCACAAACTGAGAGGTCATGACCTGAGCTGAAGCCAGATACTCAACAGACTGAGCCACCTAGGTGCCCCAAGAATTGGTCTTTTAAAGAGATAAACAAAACTGACAAACCTTTATTTAGACTAAGAAAACAAGAAGACTCAAAATAAAAAATAGAGGAGACTATACAACCGATAACACACAAACACAAAGGACTTAAGAGGCTACTATGAATAATTGTTTACCAACATATTTTACAACCTAGGAAAAATGTGTAAGTTCCTAGAAACACAGAGCCTACCAAGACTGAATGATGAAGACATGGAAAATGTGAACAGATTGATTACAAGTAAGGAGATTGAGTCAGTAATAAGAAACCTCCCAACAAAGAAAAGTTTAGGACCAGATGGTTTCATTGGTGAATGCTACCAGATATTTACTTCATTTAAAAAAATTATTTTTTAACATTTATTTAATTTTGAGAGACACAGACAGATCATGATCAGGGGAGGGGTAAAGAGAGAGGGACACACAGAATTGGAAGCAGGCTCCAGGCTTTGAGCTGTCAGCACAGAGCTCGACGTGGGGCTCGAACCCACAAACTGTGAGATCATGACCGGAGCCAAAGTTGACTGCTCAACTAACTGAGCCATCCAGGCGCTCCTCTACCAGACATTTAAAGATGAATTAATATGGGGTCCCTGGGTGGCTCCACTGTATAAGCATCTGACTCCTGATGGTTTGTGGTTTGAGCCCCGCATGGAGCTCTGTGCTGACAGTGCGGAGCCTGCTTGGGATTCCGTCTGTCTCCCTCTCTCTCTGCCCCTCTCCTGCACGTGTGCTCATTCACTCTCTCTTTCTCACTCTCAAAATAAATAAATAAGCTTCTAAATTCAATTTTTAGCCCTCACTTATGATTTTATTTAAGATGATATTTCTCACATTAATTTCTGGTTTATATTGCTTGCTACTAAATTAGTAGCAATTTTTTTCTTTTTTAAGTTTATTGTCAAGTTGGTTTCCATATAACACCCAATACTCATCCCCACAAGTGCCCTCCTCCATGCCCATCACTTCCCTTCCCATCTCCCCCTCCCCCTTCAGCCCTCACTTTGTTCTCAGTATTCAAGAGTCTCTCATGATTTGTCTCCCTCCCTCTCCTGAACTAGTTTCCCCCTTCCCCTCCCCCATAGTCCTCTGTTAAGTTCCTCCTGTTACACTTATGAGTGAAAACATATGGTATCTGTCCTTCTCTGTCTGACTTATTTCACTTAGCATGACACCCTCGAGGTCATCCACGTTGTACAAATGGTCAGACTTCATTCTTTCTCATTGCCATGTAATACTCCATTGTATTGATAAACCACATCTTCTTGATCCATTCATCAGGTGATGGACATTTAGGCTCTTTCTATAATTTGGCTATTGTTGACAGTGCTGCTATGAACATCAGGGTACATGTGCTCCTATGCTTCAGCACTTCTGTATCCCTTGGGTAAATCCCTAGCAGTGCTATTGCTGGGTCTTAGGGGAGTCCTATTGATAGTTTTTTGAGGAACCTCCACACTGTTTTCCAGAGCAGCTGTACCAGTTTACATTCCCACCAACAGTGTAGGAGGGTGCCCTTTTCTCCACATCCTCGCCAGCATCTGTAGTCTCCTAATTTGTTCATTTTAGCCACTCTGACGAGTGTGAGGTGGTATCTCAGTGTGGTTTTGATTTGTATTTCCCTGATGATGAGTGAAGCTGAGTATTGTTTCATGTGTCATGTGTTCTCTTTGGAGAAGTGTCTATTCATGTCTTCTGCCCATTTCAGATGTGGAGTTTAGTGAGCTCCTGGTAAATTTTGGATACTAGCCCTTTATCTGATATGTCATTTACAACTATCTTTTCCCATTCTGCCAGTTGCCTATTAGTTTCCTTGATTATTTCCTTTGCAGTGCAGAAGCTTTTTTATCTTGATGAGGTCCCAATAGTTCATTTTTGCTCTCGATTCCCCTGCCTTTGGGGATGTGTCGAGTAGGAAATTGCTGTGGTTGAAGTCAAGGAGGTTCTTTTCTGCTTTCTTCTCTAGGGTTTTGATGGTTTCCTGTCTCACATTCAGGTCCTTCAGCCATTTTGAGTTTATTTTTGTGTATGATGTAAGAAAGTGGTCTAGTTTCATTCTTCTGCATGTTGCTGCCCAGTTCTCCCAGCACCACCTGCTAAAGACACTATCTTTTTTCCATCGGATACTCTTTCCTGCTTTGTCAAAGATTAATTGGCCATACATACATTTGTGGGTCCAATTCTGGGTTCTCTATTCACTTGGTCTACGTGTCTGTTTTTGTGCCAATAAATAAACTTTTTAAAAAATCAATGAAGATTTAATAACAATCCTTTTCAAACTCTTCCAAAAAATTAAAGGGAAGGGAACACTGTCAAACTCTTTTTACAAGAGCAGCATTACCTTGATACCAAAAATCAGATAAGTACATTAGAAGAAAACTATAGACTGCTATCCCTGATAAATATAAGTGCAAAACCCTCAATATTAGCAAATTGAATTCAACAGCACATTAAGAGGATCATATACTATGATCAAGTGGGATTTATCCCTGGGATGCAGGGATGATTCAATATATGTAAATCAATAAATGTGATATACCACATTAACAAAATAAAAAGATAACAATGATAGGATCATCCCAATATGTGCAAAAAAAGCATTTAACAAAATTCAACATTCTTTAATGTAATGATAGAAACTCTCAACAAACCGGGCATAGGAGAAACGTACCTCAACATAATAAAGGCCACATAGGACAAGCCCATAGCTAACATCAAGTTCAACAACAAAAAGCCAAAACCCTTTTCTCTAAGTTCAGGAGGAAGACAAAGCTTCCCACTCTCATCACTCCTATCAACCTAGTACTAGAAACACAAGGCAAGGCAATTAGGCAAGAAAAAGAAAAAGGCACTCAAATCAGAGAGGAAGAAGTAAAATACCCTCTCTGCAGATGATATGACCTTATAAAAGGAAACTCCTAAAACGCCACCCAAAAACTGTTAGACCTAATCAACAAGCTCAGCAAAGTTGAAGGACACAAAGTAAATACACGAAAGTGGATTTTGTTTGACACGCTGTTGGAGGAGGTAAGAAGACAGGACTGCTGGTTGACCCCTGAGCTGGATCGGGGCAGTGGGAGGCTCCTCCCCGCTACCGTGTCTTCGGAATGGATGCTCTGCTGACCATTCCCACGGTGGGCGCTATTCCAAGTCCACAGCCTTGCCAGAGTAAGGTGTTGGTGAGACCGTCTGCAAGGGGTACATGACTGAACCCAAGCAATGCCTCTGTACAAACTTTACGATCCTGGCAGGTGCAGAGACATACTCATTTGGTGGCCGGGGACAAGCCTCATAAAGTTCCCCCGCTTACCAAACCTCCCACCCACCAATCCGGGCGCCTCCCTCTCTCTTCAGTCTCTCCCTGCCCTTTGTCTGCAGAGGCCAATTTGCAAACCAACATTCACTAACAACAAACTACGTGAAAAAAATAATTTTCTTCTTTTTTTCATTTTGAAAAATGTTTATTTATTTTTTAGAGAGAGAGACAAAGCACAAGCAGGGGAGGGGCAGAGAGAGAGAGACACACACACAGAATCCAAAGCAGGTTCCAGGCTCTGAGATGTCAGCACAGAGCCTGATGTGGGGCTCGAACTTACTAACCGCAAGATCATGACCTGAGCCGAAGTCAGATGTTTAACTGACTGAGCCACCCAGGCACCCCAACAATCTTCTTTATGATAGCATCAAAAGGAACAAAATACATAGGAATAAATTTAACCAAGGAGGTGAAAGATCTGCACACTAAAAATTGTAAGATATTGATGGAAGAAATTTAAGAAGGCACAAATAAATGGAAAGGTATTTTGTGTTTATGGTTTGGAAGAATTAACATTGGTAAACTATGTGAAGCTATCTATAACTTCAGTGTAATCCCTATCAAAATTCCAACGGCATTTTTTACAAAAATAGAGAAAACAATCCTAAAATTTGTATGGAACCACAAAAGAGCAGAATAGCCAAAGTAAGACTGAAAAGAACACAGCTGAAGGCATCGCACTTCCTGATTTCAAACTATATCACAAGGCTGTAAGTAACCAAAACAGTATGGTACTGGCATAAAAAAAGACATATAGGGGGCACCTGGGTGGCTCAGTCGGTTGAGCTTCTGACTTCAGCTCAGGTCATGATCTCACGGTTCGTGGGTTCGAGCCCTGCATCAGGCTCTGTGCTGACAGCTCAGAGCCAGAAGCCTGCTCTGGATTCTGTGCCTCCCTCTCTCTCTGACCCTCCCCTGCTCGTGCTGTCTCTGTCTTTCAAAATTAAATAAACATTAAAAAAAAAAAAGACATACAGATCAAGGAAACAGAATAGAGTGTCCAGAAATAAACCTGTACATATATTGTCAATTAATTTTTGACAAAGGAGCCAAAAATTTATGAGGAAAGGATAGGCTCTTCAATGAATGGTGCTGGGAAAACTTGAGAGCAACATGCAAAAGACTAGAACCCTATCTTACATCACACATTATCAGCTCACATGGATTAAAGACTTGAACATGAGACGTAAAACCATAAGACTCCTGGATGAAAACGGAGGAATAAGTTCCCTGACACTGATCTTGACAATTACTTACTTTTAAAAAAATATAGTTTATTGTCAAGTTGTTTACACACACAGTGCTCATCCCAACAAGTGTCCATGCCCCTCACCCACCTTCCCCTCTCCCCCACCCCCCTCAACCCTCAGTTTGTTCTCAGTATTTAAGAGTTTCTTATAGTTTGCCTCCCTCCCTCTCTGTAACTATTTTTTCCCCTTCCCCTCCCCCATGGTCCTCTGTTAAGTTTCTCCTGATCCACACATGAGTGACAACATATGGTATCTGCAGCGCCTGGGTGGCTCCATTGGTTAAGCGTCCAACCTCAGCTCAGGTCACGATCTCACAGTTTTGAGTTCGAGCCCCGCACAGTTTGAGTTCGAGCTGTCAGCACAGAGCCTGGAACCTACTTTAGATTCTGTGCCTTCCTCTCTCTCTGCCTATTCTCCACTTGTGCTCTGTCTCTGTTTCTCAAAAATAAATAAATGTAAAAAAAAAAAATAAAGTCTCTTAAAAATATATATATATATGGTATCTGTCTTTCTCTGCCTGACTTATTTCACATAGCATAATACCCTTGAATTCCATCCAGGTTGCTACAAACGGCCAGATTTCATTCTTTCTTTCTTTTTTTTTTTTTTTTATTTATTTTTGAGACAGAGATAGCATGAGCAGGGGAGGATCAGAGAGAGAGGGAGATACAGAATCTGAAGCAAGCTCCAGGCTCTGAGCTAGCTGTCAGCACAGAGCCTGATGCAGGGCCCGAACCCACAAACTGTGAGATCACAACCTGAGCCAAAGCTGGACACTTAACCGACTAAGCCACCCAGGTGCCCCAGATTTCATTCTTTCTTAAGCGATGACTTTTTGGATTTGACACCAAAATCAAGGGCAACAAAAGCAGAAATAAACATGTGGGACTATATCAAACTGGGGGCCTCTTCACAGCAAAGGAAACCATCAACAAAATGAAAAGGAAACCTAAGAAATGGGAGAAAAATTTGCAAAACACGTATCTTGGAGTAAACATCCAAAATATATAACAAACTCATACTAGGCCATAGCAAAAAACCAACCAACAAACCAACCAACCAACCAACCAAACCCCCTCCACAAAACCCCAATTTAAAAACAGGCAAAACAGTCAGAGTGGCTAAAATGAACAAATCAAGAGACTACAGATGCTGGCGAGGGTGTGGAGAGATGGGCACCCTCCTACACTGCTGGTGGGAATGTAAGCTGGTGCAGCCGCTCTGGAAAACAGTGTGGAGGTTCCTCAAAAAATCTATCCATGGAACTCCCCTATGACCCAGCAATAGCACTGCTGGGGATTTACCCAGGGGATACAGAAGTGCTAATGCATAGGATGTACCCCATTGTTCATAGCGGCACTTTCTACAATAGCCAAATCATGGAAAGAGCCTAAATGTCCATCACCTGATGAGTGGATCAAGAAGATGTGGTGTGTGTGTGTATATATATATATATATATATATATATATATATATATACATACATACATACATACATACACACAATGGAGTACTACATGGCAACGAGAAAGAATGAAATATGGCCATTCGTAGGAAAGTGGATGGACCTCGAGGGTGTCATGCTAAGCGAAATAAGTCAGGCGGAGAAGGATAGATACCATATGTTTGCACTCATAGGT
>NC_043715.1:42463231-42494257 GCF_006229205.1 Suricata suricatta | reverse complement strand
AATGCTGAGAATGAACTGAGGGTTGAAGGGGAAGGGGGAGGGGGGGAAAGAGGTGGTGGTAATGGAGGAGGGCACTTGTGGGGAAGAGCACTGGGTGTTGTATGGAAACCAATTTGACAATAAACTATTAAAAAATAATAATAAAAAAATAAAAAATAAAAATGGGCAAAAGACCCGAATAGGTATTTCTCCAAAGAACACATACAAATGGCAAACAGTTACATGAAAAAGTGCTCAACATCATTAATCACCAGGGAAGTACTCAGTATCTCTAAACAAGAATAGCTTAAAACATCACCTCAATATCATCATCACACCTAAAAAATTGACAATAACTCCTTAACAGAATATTCAAACTTCCAACCGTCTCATAAATGTCACTGAAAATGCTTGGGGTGCCCGGCTGGCTCTGTCGGTGGAGCGCGTGACTCTTGATCTTGGGGTTGTGAGTTCAAGCCCCACGTTGGGTGTAGACATTACTTCAAAACAAAAAATACTGGGGCACCTGGGTGGCTTAGTTGGTTGAGCACCCAACTTTAGCGCAGGGTCATGAGCCCCACATCAGGCTCTGCTGTCAGCACAGAGCCCACTTTGAATGCTCTGTCCTCTCCACCTCCCTACTCATGCTCTCTCTCAAAAATAAACATTAAAAACCAAAAATACCCTATAAAGGTGGGCTTGTGTTGAGTTGAATATAATGAAATAAAGATACGATACTATATCCAAATTCCTCATATGAAGTCTCTTTCTACTTAATATGCCTTGGGAGGGTTCTGTTTTCTGCACTGCACCCTCTCCTAGACAGACACACTAGAAGGAAGCCCACAGCCATGTGAACTGGCAGAGGGCTGGAAGTGTCCGTCTCCTCACTTGTCAAATAGGGGCCATAACAAAATTTATAGCTCGAGTTGTTAGGAGGCCAGAGATAAAGCAGGTAAGGTGCTCAGCTTGGTAACTTCAGAGTCATTTATAGCCTGCAGCTCTACCCTGAGGAGTGAGGAAGAAAGTCCTGTCCTCGATGGAAACATGGGAGGTGGAGAACGTGTCGCAGTCTCCTGCAAGAAACAGAGGTAGGGGCGCCTGTGTGGCCCAGTCAGCTGAGGGTCCAAATTTGGTTCAGGTCATGATCTCACGGTTTGTGGGTTCAAGCCCCACATCTGGCTCTGTGCTGACAGCTAGGAGCCTGGAGCCTGCTTCAGATTCCGTGTCTCTCTCTCTCTGCCCTTCCCCTGCTCACACTGTTTCTCTCTCTCAAAAATAAACATTAAAAAGGGAAGCACAGAACAGAGGGAGAAATTACACACTGCAGAAAACTGATCAGATGATATTAAAAACGAATCATTAATTTCTTAGATGTGATAATGGCAGTGTAATTATGTGTAAAATAAATCTGCATCTCTAAGAGATACATATATTTACGTATCTCTTAGAGGGGAGGGGAATAATGAGAGATGAAACTGGTTGGTCATCTGTTGATAATTGTTAAAACTAGGTGACGGGTACACCGGGGTTTTCAGCACATTCAGGGGCTCAAGGCTATTTTGTATCATCACTCACTTGACTGTCTGGTATAGAGAAGGCGGTCAGTTTAAGAACATAAAACAGGGGTGCCTGGGTGGCTCAGTCGGCTGGGCGCCCAACTTTGGTTCAGGTCATTATCTCACGGCTTGTGGGTTCAAGCTCTGCGTCGGGCTCTGCGCTGACAGCTCGGATTCTGTGGCGGCTTCCCCTCGGCCCCTCCCTACCTCTCTCTCTCAAAAATAAACAAAACACTAAAAGACAAAACCCATAAAACAAAAGAGAAAAACACAATCCCCCTGAAGCCCGTCTTACTGGTCAGCACTAATTCCACCCCAGCTTCTTGCCCGATCATCCGGCTCTTTTACACGCACACAGTCTTACGCTTTTCCAACGAATGTTTATTAGAGTTAAGCCATGATCCAGGACCCCAGGGCGGGGGTCACCATGTCCCCAGGCCCCCTTCAGCACCCGGGGAGGAGGGTGGAGCACAGGCGGGAGGCGGGCGCAGCCAGCTCAGATCTTCCCAGGAAAGGTGCCTTCCGCCCGGCGGTCATCCCAGGCCGACACCTGTGGAAACACAGCCAGTGTCACTCCCTTCCGCTGCGGGGCAACCGGTGAGTGAGCCGTCTCCTCGCTCTGCTCCCCTGTCCAGTCGGCCAGCAGGTAAGCCCAGTGCTGCCACTAGTTCAGGAGTGGGGATTGCGGGGGGTGGGGGTGGGGCGCGAGTACACGCAGAACAATCCCACATTCATTGCAGAGCTGTCCCTGGGGAGCTGTGTGACCATGAAGAGGCTCGGGAGTGTGGCCGTGCCTTATTTCAGGAACCCCAGAGTTAACACTCAATGATGGTTGTCAGAATACAGCAAAGAATACTAGGCAGCTGTGAGAGGAAAAGAGGCCCATCTATGCCCCGGCACGAGTGGATCTCTAAGATACAGAGTCAAGTGCAAAAAGGTGCAAAACTGAATACAGAGTGTGATCTCACTGTTGATCACTGATGTATGCATACGGGCATTTAAGAAATAACGGAAAGGCCCGTATCAAACCGTTAACACTCCCTAGAAGTAACTCTCTGCAAGCTGTGCACCTGCAGGCAAACGCACAACCGTTGACACACACACCCTCACACTCACGCATACGTGCCGTGTATTAGAGGCAGGGGACCAAAGCATGCATAAGAAAGACGGACTCTGAATTCCTAGCTGTGACACCTCGGGCAAATTACTTAATCTTTCAGGGCCTCCGTTTTTTGTTTTGTGTGTGTGTGTGTGTGTGTGTGTGTGTGTGTGTGTGTGTTTTAATTTTAAATGTTTTATTTTGAGAAAGAGAGAGTGAACGTGCAAGCTGGGGAGGGAGGCAGAGGGTGAGAGAGAATCTCAGGCAGGCTCCATGCCCAGCATAGACGGGGACATGGGGCTTGAACTCATGAAACCATGAGATCATGGCCTGAGCTGAAATCAGGACCCGGATATGTGACAGACTGAGCCAGCCAGGCGGCCCTCAGGGCCTCAGGCTTGAATGGTATAAAATGAGGACAGGGATAACAGTACCCCTCTCATCCTGTTTGTCAGCAGGCTGGCCCTCAGAGGATACCGAGTGCTTACAAATGAGCTGGCCCAGAGTTCAGGGACGTGTCTGTGGCTATTTTATTTACATACTCACACAGCAGGTATCGTGAATTCTCTGTACCTGAAAAAACACATACAGATTGGGCCACACTACATATTGTTCTGCAACTTGCTTTTCCCACAAGTCTGAGAGCTCTTTCTGGATTTTGTCACTCAGATCAAGATAGATATATGGTTACTTATCTAGCTCAGGTTGTTTCTGAATTACAAACAACTCTGCAAGAGACACGCTCCGCATGAGCATCTCTGCAGCAGGTCTAGATGTAAAACTGCCGCGTGTGGAGTACGTTTTCCATTTTGAAAGATCTGCCACACTGACCTCAGAAGAGACGGTACCAACTTACAGAACCAGCAACACTCAGCACTGTGCACCCTGAGCGTTCCTGCACCAGACTGCGAGGTAAAAACCAGCTTCTCTCTCGTTTTAAGCTGTGTTTTCCTGATGACCTGAGTGGGGACGACATCTCTCATGTCAGGGCTCACCCGGATTCCCTCATTCAGGACTTGTACTGTCCCCCGTCCACAGTACTCTGTGAGTGAACTTCTCAGTTGCTGGGACTGACTCTTTTTCCATCTCTCTTTTTTTAAATGTTTATTTTTAAGAGAGACAGAGCTTGAATCGGGGAGGGGTAGAGAGAGAGGGAGACACAGAATCCGAGGCAGACTCCAGGCTCTGAGCTGACAGCTCAGACACAGGGCTCGAACCCACGAACCGTGAGATCATGACCTGAGTTGAAGTTTGATGCTTAACCGACTGAGCCACCCAGGCGCCCCTCCTCTCCATCTCTTTTTTAAGGATCAAGCTGGTCTCATTACGTGGAAATTTCCCTTTGCCCAATAATTTCATTTCATGGAAAGGAAACAAAGGGAACCATTCAAATAGAGGGGAAAACATTTCCTGGAATGGAAAATGTACACTGAACTATCATTTAAAATAGTGAAAAAAAGATGGAAGAGAAGAACATATTTTACCACCATTAAAGATGGCGGCTGCCCAGTAAGTGAGCAGGCTGCACTGACACGAAGCAGGCACACAACGCACAGAGGTAAGAGGACCGAAGCACCAGTGCCAGGAGCAGGGTCCACACCGGTATCAAAAAGTACACAAACACACATCTACACATACATACACATTTGCACACAAAAAAGGAAGAAAAAGATTTATGTCAAATGACTAAAGAAAGTTAACTTTAGAACTCAGAAGGGGATCCTGGGGGCTTTCACTTTCTACATTACATAAATCTCATGTTTTGAAGATTCTACAAAAGCCAATGCTATTTTTTTCATGGAGAAACAAGATTTTTTTAATCAGAAAATAAAAGATGGTTGGAAAAAAAATGTTTTAAATGTCCTTCCAAAACACACACTGGGATTAGAGACTAATTAGAAACAATACACAGGGAACACCGGGAAGATGCGGCAGTATTATGAGTGAGGGCAGGAGGATGGGCAGAACAGTTTTCTGCCCTTCCTCTATTTTTCAAGTTTTAGTGAAGTGGTTGTATTCTTTAGAAACAACAAAACAGGGGTGCCTGCCTGGCTCAGTCCGCTAAGTATCCGACTTCAGTTCAGGTCATGATCTCACGGTTCAAGTTGGAGGCCAGCTCTGCGCTGACAGCTCGGAGGCTGGAGCCCGCTCCAGATTCTGTGCCTCCCTCTCTCTCTGCCCCTCCCCTTGCTTGTGCTCTCTCAAAAATAAATAAACATAAAAAAAAAATTAAACAACAACAGCAATAACAAAACACTTTTTTTTACTTCAAGTTTTTGAAATCAAGAGCCGAGGGCAGCCAGGCATGAAAGGGACCGGGCAGAATACAGCAGGCGCCTGACGGGAGAAGCTCTACAACCTGCTGCTCCCGGGGAACGCAGGCCCAGGTCCTGGGGGGCGGGGGGCAGGGTGGCACCAGGACCGGCAGCATGCTTCCCAGCACTCTGTGCAGCATGCGCGGCGCAGGCTCTCAGGCTGGAGGAGGGATGCTACAAGTTCACAACCTCACGATGCCCGAGGTCACCCAGGGACAAGGAGGAATCCTGGAAGGGCCCAGGGCACTCAAAGACAAGAGACACTGTGGCCAGAGAGGTGGGAGGAAAGCCAAGCGAGCTGAGGAAGACTGCATTAAGGCAATCTGTTCCCAAGAAATAAGCCCCCAAAGGCGTACATCAAGGATGCTTCGAATATACTGAAAAATTAGAACATAATCTCCATCAAAAAGGAATTGGTTAAATAAAAGCATCTGAAAGTTACTAAAACATAAAACAAGTAAGGCAGATCTGTGGGCATTTTTATAAAAAGAGGCTCCCAGACACAGCGAGAAGCCAAAGCCATTCGGCGACAGGCCGCCTCACGCACGCACGTCCTACAGAAGCCCGCGGGACACCGGGCCGCAGCTGCCGGTGTAACCTCGGCAAGGGGCTCAGGCAGCACGAGGGCCCTCTGCTGTTTGTGGTATAGCGCTGCTCACATTTCTTTTCTTTTTTTTTATGAGCATTACAACTTCTGTAATTCTATCATATTTTGATCCAAAGACTCAACGTTTTTGCATTTTAACGGCCCTGAAATTAGCATTCATTACATTCCTTTCTGGCATTTTCAAAAAGGATTTGGAAAAACTAAAAAAAAAAAAAAAAAAAAAAAAAAAGACTTAACCATCTCTCAATGTTTCTTGCAGTCAAGAGGATCTTTGATTTCAGGAAATAGTACAATGTGAAACATAAATATTTTGGGGGGGCTCAATCAGAAGCACTTGGGCCCCTAAACCTAAATTCTTTACTTAAAGAGTGTGTGACACAGAATATTAAATGGTGACAGAAGGTCTGGTCAGGTCAGGGCTACCCAGACTGCCTTACTGTGCCCGCATCTTCTAGACACACACGGACACAGGGAGCAGTAAAAAGCCGTGTTTGAGGTTTGCTTCAGAAATTCTTCAGCAAAGAAAAGGGGACAGAAGAAGGGAATGTGGGAAAATCTTGAAAACACTCAATTTGGGGAGTGGGTACAAGTGGGAGGTCACCAAATGATTCTACTTTTATGTACAAGTTGTAGATGTTCACAACAAAAAGGGCCAGAACCGCACACGAGACGGTGAGCCCCACAGGGACAGGGAGCTGGCACCACGCACACACTGGTGGACTGCATGAGCCAGGACGCGGCCCTGGGCGCCCGGCCGGGAGCTCTGACTAGCGGAGAGCATCACCGAAAAAAGGGAAGGGAGGCAACTCCACAAAGGAAAGGCCAGGTCCCAGGGGGCGTGCGATGCCCTGTCCCCCCTCTGCCTCTCGAGACGCGCCCCCACTGAGTCACCACACTCCCCCCGCCGAGACCCCAGCAGGCAGCACGTACCCAGGACATGGGGCAGAGGGACTTGTACACGCGGCGGTACCACTCGCACACGGAGACATCACCCCCTTTAGCAGTCATCGCCTTCTCACAGCGGTGGAAGTCTGTGAAGAAAGGGGCTCAGGGTCAGTGCAGACCAAGAACTGGAACACATTGTTGAAAAGTGTTTGTACTTGAGAGACAGAGAGAGAAAGAGAGAGAGTCCCCAGCAGGCTCTGTGAGGGCAGTGCAGAGCCCTCCTCGGGGCCTGAACTCACAAACTGTGCAGTCATGGTCTGAGCTGAAATCAAATCCAGAGTCTGACACTTAACTGACGGAGCCTCCGAACACCTCTTTCATCAAAACTCACAGAAATATTTTTTTACCTCACAGCAGTTACACACACACACACACACACACACACAAAGGGTCACAAAGAATATACATTCCTACAAATATACTGAAAAAGGCTAGACATGCCTCACTTTATTGATCTTGTGACCCCTAGAGACCTACTGTCTGACGTGAAAATTCTGGGGTTAGGAATGAGGAGGCAGCAAGAGGGGCATGTGTGGGGATCATGGAACTCCAAAACCAGGGCAAGGGAAAGGGAAGATGATCTTGATGCTAAGATGCTGGCATCCTACAGAGAAAGACAGGAAGGGGATAACCTGTTTCTTAAAAGTAGGCCTTTAGGGGCGCCTGGGTGGCTCACTCGTTCGATTATAGGTTTCAGCCCAGGTCCTGATCGTATGGTTCCTGAGTTTGAGCCTCCCCGCTTCCACCAGGCTGTGCGCTCAACACTGGGCAGCCTGCTTGGGATCCTCTCTCTCCGCCCCTTCCCTGTTAGGGTATGCTCTCTCTCTCAAAATAAATAAACAAACTAAAAAAATAAAACAAAAACACCTTTAAAAGTAGGCAATTAACGGGTATCTGGCTGGCTCTGTCAGGGCATGCAACTCTTTATCTCGAAGCTTTAAATTTGAGGCCACACTGGGTGCAAAGATTACGTACAACTAAAATCTTTAAAATAAATAAATAAATAAATAAATAAATAAATAAAACAAAAGTAGGCAATTTAAAAAAAAGTAAAATACTCCACGTATTCTACTCTTGGGCAAATTCCCTACGTAGAAAAGCACTCACATGCACATCAAATTACACAGAATGTTTCTAGCATCCTCACTCATAAAAGCCCCCAACTGGAAATCACACAGGGGTCCAGGAATAAATTATGGAAAATTAAACTTGAGGAAAATGACCGAACAATATGTCATAGTGTGGATGAAATCTTCAAAACTGCTGAATAAAGAAATTCAAAAACCTAGAATATGAATAATGTTTATAAAGTTCATCAAGAGGCTAACCTAAAAGCAGTGATAAAACCAAACCGTGATCGCCTTCGGTTGGCAAGGCCCCATCTCTAGTGGGGAGAGTAGGATGTGGTGCTCGAGACTGTGCATGCAGTAGGCGGGGAAGCTCAGAACGCTGGCCAGTATCTAACTTTCCATCCAGATTTCAGCTACGCAGGGGATACACTTTAGTATTATTCATTTAGGTGTTTAGGCGTGCATGAGGCTTTACACGTATTTCCTGTAGGTATGTTACATCTGCCACATATACACACAAATAATTCTTCAAGAATAAAAAATCATTATAGGAACCAAAGTTTGTGACCCTGGCCTAGATCCCGGAACTCGAACCCAGCTGCGATGAGGGACATGGGCCCTGCAAGGCGGGACGTCCACAACAAAAAGGGGCCTGGGATGCAGAGATCCAGTAGGAGACAACGGATAAGCAACATGAGGTGTGGGACCAGGAGAAGGCCTGCACCCCCCGCCCCCCCCGCCCTGCTTACCCAGGTAGTTCTGCCAGCAGTTCCTGGTCTGGTTCTGGTTGGGGAAGCGGCTGTCAAAAGGGGCAGTCTGGTAGTTCTTGATTTTGGTCTTGATGTCTTCTGCCATGATGCCGAACCCTGGAGGCACACACAGTGGAGGCTGGCAAAAGTTCTAGGGGGCCTGGGCATGGGGAGGTCAGCCCACCCGGACACGAATAATGGGGTAGCGTAGGTGTGAACAAGCCACCATCTTCTATCTCTCGGCGTATTCAAACAGGGGTAGAGGGTGGGGGATATCCACATATCTAAGTATGGAGGTCACAGCAGGACTTGTGGGGAGGGGGGGCCAGGGACGACGACTCCTTAGCAAATTCAGGCCTCACTCATCCCAGAATAACACTGGCTAACATTCAGCGAGTACTCAGTCTAAGCCAAGCACTGTTCCATATATTTTACTCCTGGAGCCACTCTAAAAGGTAGGAACTATTACTATCACTCTCACAGACAAGGGACAGGGTGTCTAAGTGACTTTCCAAGGTCACACAAGTGGAGAAGCCGCACTCAATCACTGCCAGAACCTACACTGCAAAGGTTGTTAATCTCTTTGGTGCCATGAACTCCTCAGGGGTCTAATGAGCCCTTTTTAAATGCATTAAGAAATTGCAGAGGACCACAAAGAAAGCCAGCTGTATGCAGCTAAGGATTTATTAACTACCACAATTTTGAAGTAATCATGAGTGAAAATGTATTCTGTGACACCTCCAACCATAATGTGAGATAAGATGACCTGTGATTTTGATTGCTGACAAACGGACAGATGATGCTAATACCAAGGTTGATGCCTCCATTCCTAACGGAAGGAAATGCTACATTTAAATTAGAGATTAAGAAACATAAAGAGGTTCCTGGATGGCTCAGTCTGTTAAGCCTCCATTGATTTCAACTCAGATTGTATTTCATAGCCGGCGATTTGGAGCCCTGCATCCGGCTCTGCTGACAAGCGAGAGGCCTGCTTGGGGTTCTGTCTCCCTCTCTCTCTCTCTCTGCCCCTCCTCCCTCTCAAAAATAAATATTTAAAAAGAAAGATGAAATTTAAAAAGAGTTTAGGAAAAATACATATGTAATTTCTCCCCATTCAAGTGCTAGCATACCCTCTGCTATAATCAATCTTTCTTAGGAGGTGACATACAGCTTTCTCCAGGGAACATCAAGCTTCTATTCCAGAGAATTCGAGGAGTACTGGGGTTACAAAAAAGTGAGCAGGCCAGTGTCAAATTCAAGGGACACAAGGTAGTGGTGGGGATCTGGAGCCTCACAGTAGACTGTTGGGGGGAAGCGTAGAGGGGAGCGGGGAGGGGACGCAGAATACCAGCGCTGGAACACAGCGTTCAGAAGTGCTGTTTTGGGGGGAGACCTGGGAAGGAGGGTGATTCAGGGATGACTCTAAGGCCCCTCCAACGTCCAAACGGACGGAGGGACCAGAAACCAGGGAGCAAGGCTGTGGCCCGGGCAAGCCAGGGAGCCACGCCTGCGGCCTGGTGATTGAAGGCACTCCAGTCCAATCCACGGAATCTAAACCCTGGTCGCTGGCTAAGTTGATTAATATTGCTGATGCTCAGCTGCTCCACAGTCAAAAGGGGATAATTACTGGCCCTTCCTCAAGGACTGGAGGGAAGATTAAGTGAATTAATAAAGTCGCGTGAAATGTTACGTAGCATTAAGGAAGACCTAGATAATCATTCGTTAGAACTACTAACAGAACAGGACCCTAGGGACCAGGGAGGCCAGACACCGCCGGCCGGAAACTCACTTCGTTCTCGAGGAAACGAGGGTCCGGTTCCCCAGTTTCCCAGGACAGGGTCGAGCTTCCCCAAGCCCCAGACACTCACCTAAAGACACCCCCGAAGCACCTCGCAGCTCAATGTGACCCTCAGCAAAGACGCCAGAGCCGGGCCGGAAGCGGAATTGAGACCTGCCGGAAGCGGAGCGAGTCACGTCTGTGAGAGTCTTCCGCGAGGCTGGAAAGCCAACGGGGAGGCAGTCTCCGAGGGCATTAAGGCCACGCCCATCCGGGAGAACTCCGAAATCCTATTGGGCTGAATGCCTGTTGATCATTACTTCCGGCCCAACCGTGAGCTTGCGTGGGCATTTCAAAGTTCCGCTTCAGACGCCTCGTAATAGGTTCTCATCACCTTGTTTTTTTCACTTAGGGAAAGGAGTGTTGAGTCCTCGGGCTATCTGTAGAGTGAGCCGGGGGCAAATATCCCAGCAGATATTCATGCAGGTATTGCTTATTTAACGCTTACCCCGCGTCAGGTACTTCGATAAGCGTTGGGATGCATCACTAAACAAAACACGAGTCCCTACCCTGTTCATGATCATTATGGGATCAATTGTTAGGGGTCTGAAATCGAACCGGTCTTTTCTCCCAGGGTCATTTGTCATATTGTGAGGAATATCCAGACTCCACCTCCCTGTTCAGTTCTGTCTTTCCCTAAAACCCGGAAGGCACAAATTAACACAGATCTGGGTCCCTGAAGACTCAAACCAAAGTCCTGCATCACGAGAGGAGGGGTTAAGAATAAAAACTTGGGTCTGGCAAGAAATTGTCCATCTCAGAAAGTGACACATCTGTTCTTCTAGTCACAGAGGTCTCCCTGACTCTCTCACACCGCACAGATAGCTGATCAAGAAATCCTGTTGGCTCTGCCTGAAGCACTACATTCAGAACCTTCTCCCACATCTGGTTCAAATCACAGGCACAGCCAGCCTAGGCCATAGAAGTAGCCCACTCCCTGGCCTCCTGGTTCCCCCACTGCCCTCCACAGTCATCCACTCAGCCAGAGAGATACTGTTAACACCCTAGTCATCATTTTCCTTTGGCTTAGAACTCTCCCCTTGGATCTTGTCTGACTCTTTCAGTCAAAAGTGAAAGTCCTTACAAATGACCTACACAATTTGGTCTCTCTTATACCCTCATTTCCTATCTTTCTTCTCTTTACTCCCACTGCTCCAGCCACACTGGCCTCTTCCTGCTTAAACATGCAGGCTGACTTCTCTCTAAGGGCCTTTTGCATTTGCTGTCCCCTTGGCCTGGAAAGCTCTTAGTGAAGCTGTTTTCCTCCCTCGCTTCCTTCAGGTCTTTGCTTCAGTATCACCTTCTTGGTGAGTCCTTCTCAGACCAGATATTTAAAATTGACGTCTTGTCGGTCCATAGGAGGACCACTCTTTAGGGCTCAATGGTTCCCAGAATGGGGTAAGCTCTCCTTGGGATCTAGATCCAAGTTCAACCACCCTCAAATTGGAGTGGGGAGACAGTAGGTGGTTTGGGGGATCTAGCACTAAGTCTAATTCCTTAATGGTCCCAAGCACTGGGAGAACACACATAAGCTCTTTTTTGGAGTCTTGAGTCCTCTCTTCAGAAGGGACACAGTAGGTAAACTCAAAAGTTAGTGACTGGTGGGGTGCCTGGGTGGCTCAGTCGGTTAAGCGTTGGACTTCGGCTCAGGTCATGATCTCACGGTTCATGGGTTTGAGCCCTGCATCAGGCTCTGTGCTGACAGTTCAGAGGCTGCAGCCTGCTTCAGATTCAGTGTCTCCCTCTCTCTCTCTGCCCTTACCCTGCTCTCTCTCTGTCTCTCAGAATAAAATAATAAAGACATAATTTTTTTTTTAAAGTTAGTGATTGGGTCCAATTCCTTTAGAAGTTCCAGAACAGGCAGGCACACAGTAGGCCCTGAGGGATTGAGTTGATTTCTTTGAATATCCCATCACACAGTGAGCACACAGTGAGCAAAGTCGGTCCCTTAAGGGTCTGGGTGTGTTTTAGTCACGGAATATCCCATCACACAGTGAGCAAGTAGGTCCCCTAAGGGTCTGGGTGTGTTTTAGTCAGGCGTGTCTCAGGATCACACAGGCTGGGGGTGGGGATAGGATGAGCTGTGGTGGTGCACACTTAAGGGTTCCTAGGGGGTTTAGTCAGTATCAGTGGGAAGGATGCAGGCAGCACACACGACTAATTTGACGAGATATTTTTATTGGGTCGCCCCTCCCTGTCCACCCCCAGCGCAGCCGCTA
The DNA here is from genome assembly GCF_006229205.1 of Suricata suricatta. Taxonomy (NCBI): domain Eukaryota; kingdom Metazoa; phylum Chordata; class Mammalia; order Carnivora; family Herpestidae; genus Suricata; species Suricata suricatta. The sequence continues at coordinate 42,481,878 of NC_043715.1, read as the reverse complement.
TGGGCCAGGCCGGGGACGCGGCCGCCGAACCGGTACGTGTACTTGCGCCCACCGCTCTTGCGCACGATGTCACGGCGGTAGTAGTAGCGCAGGCCTCGGCTCAGCTTCTCGTAGTTCATGCCAGGCTTCCTCTTGCGCTCACCCCAGAGCCGCGCCACCTAGGACGGAGGCTGGGCTTAGTCTGGGAGGTCAGGAGGAAGCGGGGCTAGGCAACGGACGGACACGCGGGCGCCGGGGACGCGTTTCGGGTACGTTCTGGGCAATACTTGGTCCCTTTAACTCCTGCTGCGGTAGAGAGGAGTACGAGATAGGGGCGGGGCCAAGTACAAGGCAAGCTGCTGTGGCTAAATTGAACCGAAGGAGACTGGGGAGGGACTTGGCGGGTCAGGGAAGCTGCCCCACCTCTCTGGGGTCACACAGCTGGAACTCGCGGCTGTTGCCCGTCCAGCGGATGCAGTTGCTACGCTCCCCGTCTCGGAGCAGCTCCAGGAGGAACTGCCACAGCTGAATGGGACCTGCGGAGTGCAAGCCCCAGACCAAGTGGCTTCGATGACCCAGATATCCGGGCTCCGTACCCTCGAAGGTTCACGTGTCCGGTTTTCCCAACTCGGGGCCCAGAAGACCACCCCCTCCTCTTTCAGGCCTAACGAGTCTGGATCTCTCCATATAGGGATCCCCCAAATCGGCCTCAGGGACCCAGGCAGCCGGGGCCCCCATCTCTGAAACTTAGTGGAATGTGGCTGCCACATCTTGGGAGACTCAGACATCCAGACCCTCACTTCTTCCCTCTCAACTAATCCAGGAGCTCCCCTCTCTCAGGACCCAAACACCTGGCTCCGGCTCTTAGGTAACAGCCCCGCCCCCTCACTTCCAGTTTCTTGGGTCCCGCCCCTACGCGCCTAGGCCTCGCCTCATTGGATTCTGGTCTTGTGGACCCCTCACCTCGATGGTTGCCTTTGGGGTAACAAGCCAAGGTTGCGCGGTCCGACTGCTGGCTTGGTTTGGAGGGCGTGGTGAGATCTGAAGCCTGGTATCCCTTTGAAGAGGTGGTGCAGTCCGTATGCAGCCCCGAGACCCAGGAGGTGGCATAGTCTGAGCCCGCGGGTCCACCCCACGAGATGGTAGAGTCCGCGTGGGGCTCCCCGCAGAGGCCCTTGCCCCAGTAGGTGGCGGTGTCGAGGCCAATTGAACTGTCCCAATTGGTAGAGCTGGCGGCGGCCTGGGCACAGGACCACGAGCTGGTCCCTCCCGCGGAGGTGACACAGTTCTGATCCGCTGCCCCCGCACAAGCAGCGAAGGGGGCGGGGCCCAGGGCCGGAGGGGCGGGGCCTAGGCCCAGCGAGAAGCCGTTCCAGTGGTCCGTGCCGTGGCACGCCAAGTCCGTCCAGTCTCCCGACCACGGAATAGCCTGACCGGCGGGCTCTGTGAGGAGCAACAGACCTCAAGTGAGGGTAGCCGTGATGTCCCTGCCCTTGGCCCGGGGGTTCTAGGAGTCTAAGCTCTAAGCCCTGGGACCCTGGGCTCCCGGATCTAGGCCATGCCACTTCGAGGACACAGGCGTTCCCCGTCCTAGCCCCGTTCCCCTTAAAGATCGCGTAGTTTAAACCGCTAGCTACGGTGGAGGACCCCAGCCCCTTTCTTCCCACGCCTCTGCACACTCACCAGCCCGCCATGGAGCGTCTAGGTGCGGTAACGCGGAGCTCCAGTCCAGCGGTGAGAGTCCTGCGAGGGATAAGAACGAGCAGAGTTTAGGGAAGGGTGTGAGCAAGGACTAGAGACGCCCCCTCGACCCGCAGTCTTTATTTTTCAGGGAGTGAGTTATTACCTCCAGCCCCTACTCGCTCAAACCTAGAACTCAGGACCCTGGCCTCGTCCTCTTTTAACCTCAGGACTTCAAGCCCGCAGCCCCCTCCCATTCTGCATCTGGAGTCCGGGCACACCCCTCTTCCACAGTCCCAGGAGCCCAGACTCTCACCTTCCTCCGCTCCCAGGGGTCCCAGCCCACAACCACTTTTCCAGCTTGTCTCCGCTGTCAGCGGGTCCCCTGGGAGCGCCAGCTCAGGGAAATAGAAGCCGAGCTCAGCTCCTTCTGCGGGCAAAGAGGAGATTAGGGCCGGGTCGGGGTCAGCAGAGGCCCCCACCTGTGCACCCTCCCCATGCAGTGACTCAGCAGCAGCCTACCCAGCCCTGACAGCCGGTTCCCTGGGGGCACTTCCTGCGCTGAAGCTTCATCCCGGTTCCACAAGTCCATGGATGCTCCTTGTGAATGTTCTGGGCAAGGGAAAAAGGGGGAAGGGGTGAGCTGGTGACACTTGAGGACTCTGGAGTCCGGCCAGAGACCTTGCTTCCCTCAGACCCGGGAGTCCAGGCCTTTTGCTCCCTCCTCCCCCAGGACCCTGGAATCTTGGCCTCAGGGTCCTTGATTTTCCCTCAGACTGGGAGTAAGGGACCTCAGCCCTTTCCCTCCTTCAGATCCAAGATTCCAGGCCCCCAGACATCCAGTCCCCAGTTCATGGCTCACCTCTAGCGGGTTTCTCTGTCCCCAGCCAGGGGTCTCAGCCCCATTTCATACCATGCAACCCCCTCCCCTGGGGGCCTGGGCAGGGGGTAATTTTCCGAGACGTCAGAGCTGGGGGTCGCAGCTGGGTCGAGTTGCAGGGACAGAGGCGGGGCCAAGCGTCCCCCATCCCCACCACCTCAGGGATGGCCCTCCGCCTCCTGACAGCTAGGGGTATCCTGCTGCGGGGGTGGCTTGGACCTGGACAGGAGCTTGGAAAACAGCGGGCTGTGCGAGACCGGGGTGCAGAGGGGAGTTTACGGGGTGATGGGGGTGGGGAGGGGGGCTTGGTGGACAGATTCTCCATCTTGGGTCTTGATCCTGCGACATGGGGGGCAGGGGGGAGGGTCTGGGGTCAACTGGGCTGCGCCAGGCTTATCTGGAACAGGAAGGGGGATTTCCGGCCAGACCCCAGGTCGGCCTACGTCACAATCTACAGGGGGACTGTGGGGGGGGGGGGGGTGGGGAGGAAGGATATGGTTCGGGGAAGCTGACCCAGAGTTCTCCCCTTCCAGGAGGACATTCTGGGGCTGCTCTTAAGTGTCTGTCACGGTACCAACATCCACAATACAAACTAGGCAGAACTTCTAACAGCTAACATTTATTGAGGGCTCATTGCGTGCCACCAACTGTGTCACGGGGTTTCCGTTGAATCCTTTCATGAGGTAGGTACTAGTCTCCATTTTATGGAAGGGAAAATGAAAGACTTCCTACCACTTCTCTTCGTGTCCAGAATCCATGCCCTTCCGTGCTATAATAGTTTGAGACAAATGGGAAAAATGAGTGTGAACTGAATATGAGCTATAGAATTAATCATTTTCTTAGATGTGATCATGGTATTATGACATGACAGCTGTCTCTATAAGGAAATGGACACATATTTAGGGGGCAAAGTATTATGATGTCTGTAACTTATTTCATATGATTCTCACTCCCCCCCATACATATATACATGCAATAGTTGGGACTTACTTATACTAAAAAAATTATTTGTTGTTTCTCTGAACTTCAAATTTAACTAGGTGTCCTGTATTTTTAGTTCCTAAATCTGGTAGCTACCCAGGTAGTTTGGCTTTAGAGCCTGTGGTTGTATCCATTATGCTGTATTAATATTTGCCATTAAGAACAACCTCTTTATTTTCTTCAATATTCAATGTGTTTGACCACTAACCATTTACCATTCTGAGGGGAGGGGGAGGGGGGCGTGCGAGCACTGCTCTTCTGCTGTGTTCCGTGAGGGACTGGGCTTCACGAGGGAGAGCCACTTCCCGGGGCCCAGAGTGGGTGGGTGGGTGGTGTTGGGATTGGCCTCAGCACTGGGTGAGCAAAGGGCTCCCAGGTCACTGCTCCACCATCTACCTGAGGGCCCGCAGGGCACCCTAACCTGCTGTCCCCACCAGGCCCCCGGCCTCCTCTCCTGAAGCTCTTCTCTCTCCGGTCAGTCTCCATGACTCTCTACCCTAGGTTGGTGTCCCTGGCTCTGGGTCTCTGTTGCACCAGGCCTGATCCAGTGAGGCTTTGTCACCCAGTCTCTTCTGCGGAGTCTCAGTCCCTCCCCATTTCTCTCCCTACTTCCTTATCTCTCAGTCTCTCTCTCTCCGGGTTCACTCCCCATCTCCCCTCCCATTGTACTGCCCGGAGCTGCAGTTCTTGCCTCTCCATCTGTCTCCCTCCCCAACTCTCCCATCTCTGCTTCCAATATCCTCTCCATTTCTGTCCATTTGTCTCCCAATCCCACCAAGTGTTCTCTCATCCTCAGGAGGACTTAAACACACACATTTAAAAGCTTCCTTTTAGGAATCATTCCCTCTTCCCATCTCCTCCCTTGTTGCCCTGACTGAAGTGAGAAGGGGGTCAGGAGGAGGGAAGGCTAGACTAGTGATGTGGGGGTAGGGTTTGAGGGTCCTGGGGCTGGTGTGTCTAGCCCAGGTGGCAGGGAGCTGAAGGGCACTTCCTGTGAGGAGGGAGGCCCTCACCCTTGTAACCAGACTGGAAAATGTGACGTCAGAGAGGGAGCAGTAAGGCAGGAAAGCGGGAACAGAGGAAATCTGACACCTCTCCTGGGTAATCAGCTTCCCAGAGAGGCCTTGGCATTGTTTTCTTCCTCCTCCCTGTGCCCCTTCTCAGCCCAGGGTTCTGGCCGTGCTCCTGGGAGACCCTCATCCCCTCCCCGTGCTTGAAGCATATAGTATCGCTGCTCTGCCGGGTCCTTGCCCCAGCCTCGGACCTCCGTCCACAGCACGGCAGTGTCAGGGCTGTTTCTAAAGTGCAAGTCTGATACCAGCCCCCTGCGGGAACTTGGTTTAAGCTTCTTAGGGCTTGCTGCTGCCTTCAAGGCAAAGTCTAAGCTCTTACGCTAATGTTCAAGATTCTGCTTGGACACTTCTTCAGACAGGCAGAGCTTGGGGCTGGGGAAAGAGAGACCCACAGAGGCAGAGAGAGAATAGAAACTCAGAGAGATACAGACACTTAGAGACAAGAAACAGAGGGGCACTCACAGAGACACTCAGGGGAAAGGACACAGAGAAACACTCGAGGACGCCCACACAGATGCACAGCAAGAGAAGTTGGCTGGGGTTTGGCAAAGTGAAGAAACTGGAAAACAGTCGAAGATCCAGAGGATGAGAATTGCAGAAACTGGGAGAGAACGACACGAGGAGCATGAGACAGCCTCCGAAGTGGCAAGTTCCTTCAGGAAGCCCCCGATTGCCAGGTCAGCACCCTGGGCTCCGCCATCCGACCCTGACCACTGTGGGCTCTCACTGTGTGGCACCAGGCCTGAGGGAACAGGGCCCAGGACTGCTTCAGTCACATGTCCCCAGCACTGAGGTTGCTGAATGGATGAAAGCCCGGAAGGCTGTGAGCTCCAGAAGGGCAGGGCCCAGAAGAACCCCTACCTTGGTGCTAAGAACATGGGCTGGCGTCAGAAGACAACTGGTCGGGGTCTCAGCCTGGCTTTGGCCTTGCTCTAAGCCTCTGCTCCTCCGTGGAATGGGCTGCACTCGGCACACACTTAGGAGGTTTCAGGAAGATGTAACGGGCACTGAAAATGTCCATTTGCATGTCTGTCTAGGTAAACCTGTAAAGCTCCCCACGATTCCCAGGTCTGGGGATGTCAAGCCCTGCTCCCCAAAGAGCGTTTCCAAGCCCAGCCAGGAATGGAAATAACGTAAATTTATTGAAACTGGTTTTGGGGAGGGTGGATGGGTGGACAGGTGGGGATCTTCCAAAGAGAACCGGAGGAAAAGCCAGCGCCCGGCCAGGTGGGAGCGGGTGCCTGGCCACAGACCCTATCTCAGGCCCAGTTTCTTCTTCTCCTTCTGCTTCTTGCGCACCACGTCCAGGTTCCGGTCCTTCCACATGCTCTTGCGCAGCTTGATGGGGCGCGAGCCCACATACTTCCCTGTGGGGACGGAGGGTTCAAGGTCAGGCTCGGGTCAGGCTGAGGCCAGATGCTGGTCTCACCCGCTGTCCCGAAGAGAGGCCTCACCTACCGTTCATCTCGCGCATGGCGCGCACGTAGTCGCTGGGGTCCTTGAAGCTGACGAAGCCGTAGCCCTTGGTCTTGCCCGTGCGCTTGTCCCGGATGACCTTGGCCTTGAGGAAGGACGGGAAGCGGCTGAAGGCGCGCGCCAGGATGTCGTCGTTCACCTCGTTGCCCAAATCCCCACAGAAGATCCGGAAATCGTCTTGGGTCGGGAGAGAGGAGGTCAGAAGAGGCAGATGCATGGCCCGGTGTCCGCTCTACTGAAATAGCCCCGCCTTCTCTGAAGGCGTCCCCCAAACCCTCCTCCTCTGTACCCCCAGCGGTCTCCGCGTGGGGCCCTCTCGGTACTGACAGCCGACACCTACACGGCATTTACGTGTGCTAGACTCAGAAAGCACCCGTGAGGCTTTCACACATCTGGCGCTCCCAACAGCCTTTTACACAGAGGCATGGAGAGGTCATGTTACCTGCCCAGTGCCACACACTAGGAAGCGGCAGAGCCGGGACCAGAACTCTGGCACCTGGCTCCAGAGCCCTCACCTTTACCTACCCGAGCACATCCTCCGGGCAGGGCCCGGGCCAGACTGGATGTGCTCACGCCCAGAGAGCCCCTGCCCCCACAAGGCACATACTATTATTATCCCCTTGTTGGGGCGAGAAAGGAAAGGCTAAGTGACTTGCTCAAGGTCACAGAACTAGGGTCTCCAGCCTGCACTGGGCATATCGAGGCTGACATTGCCGTGCCCTGGCCTGGGGTAGGGCGACAGTCCCAAAAGAAGAGGCAGAAGTCAAGGCCTCAGATGGGAGGTAGGGCTAGCTCCTCAGCCAGCAGTGTGGCTGCCCCACAGCTTCTGTGGTGATTAAGGACACTTTGAGAACAAGTTAGGCCACTCTAAGAGGAAATAATGTGACAAACTCAGAGGGAGGGGCCTTCTACAAAACAAATGGGCTGGATGCTTCAAAAAAAACTGTTACAGATAAGACAAAGTGGTAGAAGGGAAACGATTCTCCTTAAGAGGTAATCCAGAGACCTAAAACTGCATGCACCCTGATTCATGGGAAAAGTTGGCTATAACAGAGTTTAGGGACAACTGGGAAAATTTAAATATAAAGGAAATATGAGATACCACAGAATTATCATTCATTTTCTTAGGGATCTTAATGGTATTATATAAATCAGAATGTCACTTTTCTTTTTTTTTTTTAATGTTTTTTTTTTAAATTTATTTTTGATAGAGAGAGAGACAGAGCATGAGAGGGGGAGGGGCAGAGAGAGAAGGAGACACAGAACAGGAAGCAGGCTCCAGGCTCTGAGCTAGTCGTCAGCACAGAGCCTGACGCAGGGCTCGAACCCACGAATGTGAGATCTGACCTGAGCCGAAGTCGGAGGCTTAACCAACTGAGCCACCCAGGCGCCCCAGAATGTCACTTTTCTTAGGAGATGGATAGTGAGATATTTAGGAGTGAAATGAGAACCTCATTTGTAATTCACTTCAAATGATTGAGCAAAATCCAAGAAACACATATATGTGTAGAAAAAGTGAATACAACGAAATGTTAATTGCTGAATCTAGATGGCGGTTATATATGGCTGTTGACTGTTCAATTCAGTGTTTAAAATTTTTCATAAGGGGCACCTGGGTGGCTCTGTCGGCTAAGCATCTGACTCTTGATTTTGGCTCAGGTCGTGATCTCAAAGTTCGTGAGATTGAGCCCCATGTTGGACTCTGGGCTGATAGCAGAGGCTGCTTGGGATTCTCTCTCCCTCCCTCTCTCTCTCTGCCCCACCTCTGCTTGCACATGTTCTCTTTCTCTCTCAAAATAAACTTAAAACATTTTTTTCATAAGAAGTTGGGAGAAAAAAAAGAATGCTCTTTTATCTTTACAAAGTCAGGCCTCTCATGAATAAAGCAGAGGTCAGAAAGTCCTAGGTGCCAATAACCTCTACCAAATTCTGTTGAGTGACTAAGGTGAGGGCCTGCTCCTCAGAGCCAATGTTTAGCCCTCCACGAGGTAGGCAAATACCATGTGCCTGCCTTACAGAGAGGTGGCGGTTGTGGCCGTATCTGGCTGACCCTCCCCGAGTCTGCCCCAAGGGGGAGACTCTGGCGTGTCCTGACTGAGCACTGCCTGGCCCTGCACGGGGCTCCTTACCTGCATCCCATTCCAGCAGGCTGGGGTCCTCCCAGCTGCTCCCGGCTGCTGTGCGAATGCAGCGTTTCAATTTCTCTGGCTTTCCTTTCTTCTTATCCTCACCCAAGGGCTCTGGGACCTGCAGAGGAAGGGAATGGGGTGCAAAGGGCTTGGTGTTGGGAGCCTTATGGACCCATGTGTCCCCTTCAGCCTCTCCCACCTTCCTCTACCCCTCGCCCTCCTGCTTCCATAAAGAACTGGATGTGCTTCTGGAAGTGAGGTACGTGTATCTGCCTCCTTCTCTCTCATGTCCTCCCAGCCCCTCCAACTTCCTGGGTCCCTCCCACCTCCACCGAGAGAGGACTACGTGTCTTTCTGGGTGTGGAAGGCATGGGTGCCTGCCTGCTCTGCCAGGCCTTCCTACTTGCCCCCCACCCCTGACTGCTGTGCTCACCGAGAGCTTACCTCAAGAGCCATGAGGCCAGGGGGCGGCTCAGGCCGTGGGGGCCGGGGTCGAGGACGCAGGGACAGGAGCTCAGGAATGCGCAGTGGGGGCAGTAGGCCTCGTACAACCTCCAAGGGGAGGGGCAGGGGCTCAGGCTCAGGCAAAGGCATGGCCAGGGCCAATGGCAGGCTGGGCCCAATGACTGCAGGGCCGGTGGGGGCACCTCCTGCCCCAACAGCCACCGCTGCGCTAGCCTCCTCCAGCCCTGCTGCTGCCGCCGCCACCACTGCCTCTTCCTTCTCTTTGAGGCCCAAGCCCAGGCCTAGGCCCAGCTCTCGGGCTGTTGCTGGTTCTTCCTGTGGGCAAGACGAGACAATGAAGGGCGCCATTTCACAGGCTCAGACCTAACTCCCATCCTGTACAGCAAAGCAAGGGCCTGAGGCCAGAAAGCAGAGAACAGACAGACAGACAGACAGAGAAAGGAGTCTCTAGTGAGAGACAGACACAGGGACAAAGACATCAGAACAGAAAAACAGAGAGGGACAATCAAGGGAAAAATAGAGATAGAACAGAATAAAAATAGAGACAGAAACAACCCATGACATGTGTTTCTCTTTCTACTTTCCTCATAAAAAGAAAGAAAGACAGACTCAGCCACCATGAAAAATAGGGAAAGAAGGAGACTGAGACAGTCAGAGAACAAGAAGGCAGACTTAGACACGGCCTATCAGGCCAGGATTGAGCATCTCCCCACCCTTCATACCTCTGACCATTAGCTCCCTGTCCATACTTACCAGAGGAGGCCTCAGAGCAGCCATGGAGCCCAGGGGGGGCCCCGGGGCCCGTGCCATTGGTGGCAGCATCATAGGTGGTCCAGGGGGCCCGGGCAGAGGGGGGCCCACCAGGGCCTGGTGAGGGGGCCGCAGGGCCATGGGGCGAGGACCACCTGCTGCAGAAGAAAGAGCAGAATCTGTCAGGGTGTTAGTGGGGGAGTCGGAGGGCTGAGGGGCAAGTTATGTGGCAGGGATGATGACCCTGGCCCCTCACCTGCTCTCTGTAGCACGTGGGGGACGAAGGCCGGACGCAGGATAGGGGCCCTCTGAGGGGCCACAGCTGTGGGAGAGAGAGATGGGGGTGTGTGTCATGGGGGCCCAGGGCACTTGAGGTGTGTGGGTGTGGGTACTCTCAGCATCCAAGAAATCCTGGAGAAGTCTGGGGAATCTTCTGGGAGATGCAAGAGCCTTTCGATTTGTTTGTTCAGCAAAAATTTACCACTGAGCATCTCCCCTGGGCTGTCCCTATTCTGGGCAATAATAAGGACACACCAGAAGCCCAAAGGCTCTCTGGGATCTCCTGGTCCAGAATAGGAGGGAACAGACCCATCGCCAGAGGGTGACAGCCCAGAGTGATCAGGGCTGGGAGGGGATAAAGCCTAGGCAGGGTGATCAAAACTAGGAGGGGGAGATCTGGGGAATGGTGGGAGCCTAGGGTGACGAGGGGCTTCCTGTGAGCTGAGACCCAAAGGATAATAGAGACCCAATTGCCTTTGGTCAGGCAAAGGGTGGCTGTAAAGACTACTGGCAAGGAGACCATTTATGAACAATTTTTTCCCCTTTTCAGTTTAGTATAAATTTTAATAGCAGAAGTTGCAGTTTGGAGAGCATCATAAGAGAATGGTCAAGAGGACAGTAGGTCTCCAAGAACAGCCTTGTTGGCTGGACCACTGATGTCCTCCTGAGGGCACCAGGGAGCCACAGCAGGACTGGAAGCTGGCCAGGGTGACTAGATCAGATGTGCCTTTTGATCAAACCCATATCAAAGAGTAAGAGATGTTAAGGTTTCTCAAATGTCAGATAAAAAAGTGTAACAGGACTTAAGTAACACGACAAGTCTCATCTAATAGAGACTATACCTGAACTTTACAGAACATGTATTCTTTTCGTACACATAAGGAAGTAGTGCCACAAAAATTGACTGTGTGTATAAAGGTCACCCCAAAAAAGGCAAGAATGACCTGTGGAGAGGGCAGATTTTAGCTGATTTTGGTTAACTTGATTCTGATTTGGGCAATAGGCTTTGGAAGATTATAGCTGGGCAGCAGTGAGCAGGAGAGAAGGGAGGCCAACAAGAATACTGCAGGCATGTCCTAGGAACGCTGAGGGCTCCTGGGAAGGATGTGAGACTCTCTCCATCAGGGGCCAGGTGTGGTAGGGTCTTGACTGCCAGGAGGGGAGCTTGGCGCCTGTTTGTGGTTTATTTACTCCATCAACAGATAGGACGTAATGCTTACAACGTGGCAGACACCAAGACTTCTGGCCCTCGTGGAGCTTGTATTTCAGAGGAAACAAAAGAGGAAAACCACAATGGGTAAAGCTGCATAGCTTGTTATGGGGCACCTGGGTGGCTCAGTCAGTTAAAGATTTGACTTCGGCTCAGGTCATGATCTCACAGTTCGTGAGTTTGAGCCCCACATGGGGCTCTATGCTGACAGCTCAGAGCCTGGAGCCTGCTTCGGATTCTGTGTCTCCCTCTCTCCCTGCCCCTCCTCTGCTCATGCTCTGTCTGTCTCTCTCTCAAAAATAAACACTTAAAAATTTGTATAGCTTGTTATAAGGTTTTAAGTGCTATGGAGAAACACAACAAAGAGTAAGGACTGGGAGTGACAGCATGGAGGTTGGTCTGCAACGGTCAAGTGAAGCTTTAATAAGGCCAAATTGACAAAGTACATGATCAGGTATGTGCTTTAGGAAGATAGTAATGTCGGGGGGGGGGGCGGGGGTGAAATGGGGCAAGTAAGTTAGTGCAATGATGTAGGCAAGACGCTAGAGGAGCTTGATTAAATGTGGGGTTCCCGGCCTGGGACCTACCTGCTCGACGCAGGAACATAGCTTCGCGAGCCTCTGGACTATCCAAGTGACTCCGATCACCAGGGCCAAAGCCAACTGTTGGGGTGGGAAGAGACAAGGATGTTGGGAGCGAATCCCAAGCACCCCTTTTTATCACCGTGCCTGATCCCCTGGTCCCCTCTCCTCTACCACTCCTTACTTACCTGGACCCACGAAAGGAGGGCCACCCACCATCGGAGGAACCACTGTGGCTGCAGCAGCTGCCCGGGCCTCCAGAGTCTGTTGGACCTGTACAGGAAGAAAGCGAGGCGAGGGCCTCAGTGCTGCCAAGCTGCCCCGGCCGGCTTACCCTGGGAGGCCAAGGCTTCATTCTCTGCATTCTGCGTGGGGCTGGCTGTCAACGCCAAGTCTAAGCTACAATGTCATTTTTCGGAGTCTTTGGGACCACACTGGTAAAAGCTGTCCTCAATGCATTTCGCACTATCTGAAACTATGTCTAGCCTGTCTTTCTCATCTCCCATGCTACCACCCTGGTCCAAGCCATCATTATCTCTTGCCGTTTATTATGGTAGCCTCTTCTTCAGTCTCCTTGACTTTGCCCTAGTCCCCTACAGTCTGTTCTCCAAACATAGCCATGGTTAATTTCTAAGTTGGACCCTATTACCCCTCTGCTCAAAATCCTTCCATGGCATCCCACCTGAGAGTAAAAACCAAGGTCTTTAGGTGGCCCACAAGGCCCTACCACGTCTGATCTCTATCACCTCTCTGTACTCATCTCCCCCCACTCTCTCCATTGCTCGCTCCACTCTAGCCACACTGTTCTCTCTTGCTGTTCCTTGAACACGTCAGGGGTGCACCTGCGTCACAGCCCTTGCACTGGCAGTTCTCTTTGCTGGGAATGCTCTTCCACCAGATATCTCCTTGGTTCCCCGTGTTGTGCCCATTACATCTGTGCTGAACCATCACCTCCTCAGAAAGGCCTTCCTTGACCATGCTGATAAACCTCTGCCTTTCTTACTCTTTGACCTGTCTCTCTCCAATACAATGTAAACTCCAAAAAGGTAGGGATTTTTCCCCCCTCTATATTGTTCTCTGCTATGTCCTTAATGCCTAGAACAGTGCCTAGTGCACAGGAGGCACCCAATAATTATTTACTGACAGAATAAACAAGTTTCATTTCTTTGTTTTCTTTTTAGTAGTCTCCTCGTTAGCCATACAGCCTGCTATTGAGCATGTGAATGTGACTAATGAGATTGAGAAACTATTTAACTTAAATGTAAATTTAAATACATACAGAACATTTTCATCCTTTTAGACAACTTTCTGGACAACATGCTTTAGAATATAAGCTCCCAGAGGGCAGAGATATTGTTTGCTTTAGTTGTTACTGTGTTCTCAATGCCCGGCACGGAAAACATCTGTCGTGTTACCCAATAAGCCAACATATCGATAGGGCTCTGTACACAAACACTGTGTTCAGGGCACTGTGCTTAGCTCAGCCATACCTGCTGGTAAGTGTTGGTTGCGATAATTGGACGGATCACAGGAGCTGCTGGGACCTGCATCGCTTCTACCGTCGGGACCGTGGGCACCGCAGGCACAGCAGTTGGGATGCCAGTTACTGGAGCTCCCAGAACTTCCTGCTCAAACCTGTGGAGGCAAGACCGACAACACAGCTCAGGACCTTCCATTAATTCCGAAACGTTGGGTATACCGCCATGGAGCCTTCACCCCTGCCAACCTCTTCTTACTCCCGCCCGCACAATCTCGAGGGTCCTGTTTCCCCATGACAGAGCCACGTCGGGCTAACTGCGGCCTTCGGGGCCCCAGGGCTCGGTGGCTCTGGCTCTGGGAGGGCTTTTATCGCGCCTTGCCGAGGGCCTTACAGGGCCATCTCCGCCTCCATCTCCTTCAAGCGTTCCTCTCCGCTCTTTCCGGGCATGCCGGCGCCAGGGCCGGGGACCACAGGTCCTCCTGCACCCGGGAGTCCCGGGGCTGGCCCCGCCCCGGCCATAGCTGCTGCCGTCGCTGTTGCCGCTACTACCGCCTAGGCTCAGCGGCCTCCGCCAGTTCTGCTGTCTACTCTCTGGTCTTGGGGTGGGCGCCCTCGAGTGACGTATCAGCGAAAGCGACGGGCGCTGGTGCATGACATCATACGCCCACAGGGGTATCGCCTTTGGAGCGAGGCCAATGAGAATCTGGCCGCAGCTGGAGGGCCCACCTCCTGGAGGAATATAGACCAATTAGAGTGCGGAAGAAACAAACCAATGAAGAACCTTGATCTAAATAAGTGAAGGCGAGTGAGGCGGCTACTCCTTCATTGGAGGAACGAGGGCTAATGAGAGCGCTGTAAAGTCGTTGGCCCAGTCCCTAAAGAGGAAACTGGACCTTTGAGAGCTCAGAGAAGTTCGGAGGCCCCGCCTGTGCCACCGAAGCTTGTCCCGGAAGTTTAAGAACACAGTGATAGCAGCGTCAGCCCAGGGCTGGTGGAGGCTGGAGACTCCAGCTGGATCCTTTTCACTCTGGGGCAGACAGGCACCACTGACTCCCAGAGAGACCAGGAACAGGATGTGGGAAACTCAGGGGGCGCCTACCTTCTCCTTTTGGAGGAGGTAAACACGTGAAGACTCCAGATGAACCTGGAGAGATGGGAGGAATCGTTCTCGTAAAGACCGAGAGTAAGAAAATGCAGCAACTCAGAAAGCCACATGTGTAGGTTTGGCGTGTTTCTTCGGACACAGCTAACCCCTCCTTTTCTTCGCAGTCCTCTCAAAAATAAACAAAAGTTTAAAAAAAAGAATTAGCTTTAAAAAAATGTTTTATTTATTTTTGAGAGAGAGGGAGACAGCATGAGCAGGGGAGGGGCAGAGAGAGGGAGGCACAGAATCTGAAGCAGGCTCCAGGCTCTGAGCTGTCAGCACAGAGCCTGACGCGGGACTCGAACCCACAAATGTGAGATTGTGACCTGAGCCGAAGTTGGAGGCTTAACCGACTGAGCCACGCAGGTGTCCCTTATTATGAATATTTAAAGTACACACTAGAGACGAATATAATAAGCCTCCCATGTACCTCTCAACAATTACTAATATTCTACCCTGTTTCGTCTATACTCCTCCCTCCTCCTTCTTGCTAGAGTATATTAAAGCAAATTCCAGACATCAATTCCTCCATAAATCCTTTACGATGTGTCTCTAACAGATAAGGACTTTTTACAAGCAAAAACCCAGCATTTTCACACCCAAGAAAATTAACTTGATTTCGTTCCTGGATTTCGGCCACTTAAAAAAAAATTGTTAGTATTATCTTACCCCCAGACTGTTCAATTTTCCCTTCTTAAAGTTTGTGTAAAATCAGGCTACAAAATAAGGTATGCACATTGGATTTGATTGGTTGGTCGTTTTTTTTTTTTTTTTTTTTTCTTTTCTTTCTGTCAAAACTCTGTTGGCTGTCTTGGTCACTTGAAGTTACAAGACTAAATCAGCACTACTGAATGCTTTCTTAAAATACTGGCTTTTGTTTGCTTCTGTGCTACAGGTGTGATAAGAGAATAGGACTCCTTTTTTAAAGAAAATGAATAACTAGAGGCCATACTTAAGTTTTCATAGTGTTTAATTAATCTCTTCTGTTCCATCGTACTGTCCAGGATACACTGCATGTAGTTGTCATATTTCCTTAGGCTCCTCTTGCCGGTGACAATTTTTCACACTCCCCTTGTTTTTCATGAGTGTGTTAGTTCTGAGGAGTACTGGTCAGGTATTTTGTAGAATGTGCCTTGTTTGGGATCTGGGGGTTTCCTCATCTCTAGACTGGCGGTGTGTTTTGTGGGGGTGGAGGGAAGGCTGCAGAGGCACAGTGACGTTCTCATCATGTTAAGTCAAGAGCACGTACTCTCCCCATGACTGTTGGCGTTAACTTTGATCTCCCGGCTGCGGCAGTGTTTGTCAGGTTTCTCCACTCGCAAGTTAGTTTTCCTCTCACTCCCTTGCCGTGCTCTTCGGAAGGAGGTCACCTCGCCGGTCCACACTTCCGGGGCGGAGACTTAAATTCCACTTCCTTGAGAATGGAATATATTTGTAATTCTTCTGCACAGGGGCTTTGTCTTTTCTCCTTTTATTATATCTTTTTATGGATGCATATTTTATACTTTGGGTTGTAATTCAATGCTATCTTAGTTATTTTGTTGCTCAAATTGTTCCAACTTTAAAAATCTTAAATCTTGGGTGCCTGGGTGGCTCAGTCAGTGAAGGCTTGGACTCTTGATTTTGGCTCAGGTCATGATTTCACAGTTCGAGTTTGAGCCCCACATTGGGCTCTGTGCTGACACTGCATAGCCTGCTTGGGATTCTCCCTCTCCCTCTCTCTCTGCCCCTCCCACGCCCTCTCAAAATAAACTTTTAAATCTTAAGTCTTTTGGGGCGCCTGGGTGGCTCAGTCTGTTAAGTGCCCGACTTCAGCTCAGGTCATGATCTCTTGGTTCATGGGTTTGAACCCCGTGTAGGGCTTTGTGCTGACAGTTCAGAGCCTGGAGCCTGCTTTGTGCCTCCTTCTCTTTGCCCCTCCCCCACTTGTGCTCTGTCTCTCAAATAAACATTAAAAAAATTTTAAAAAACCTTGTCTTTTAACCTATAAATTTCCCTCCCCCTGCCTTTTTCTTCCTTCCTTCTACCCTTCTTTACTTTTTGTTTTTATGTTTTCATCAATAATTCCCTTATATTTAGGTAAGTTTGGCCAACTTCTAGTTTATAGAGAACTTCACCTTCATGGAGCTCATATTCTGTTTGGAGGACAATAAAGGATAAATAAAGTCGGGATTTTGAATTAAAGTATATTAGAAGACGTACTACAGAGAAAGATTAAGCAGGCGGGGGGGGGCGGGGGACAAGGACCCATGTGTTCAGCCTTGGCTAGGAGCCAAGATAAAGAGAGAAGGGGACACTAAGGTGGCATACCGTAAAGCAAACATGTTAAAGACACCAAGATGCCAAATCTCCCTCATTTGTAAACTCCCTGCAACCCCAATAAAACTCCCATCTGTGTTTTTATTTTTTCTGGAAACAGGTAAGTTGGTATAAATTTCATTTCGCTTTGGGAAAAAAAAATTAACGAGACAGGGAAACCTTGAGAAATTAGAGCAAGACAGCCACCAGCCATTTCAGATACTAAAACATATTTCAAAATCTTTATAATCAAAACACTGTGGGGATGGCATATGAGTCAGACAACAGACTTGGAGAGAATCCAAATATAGTCTGAATAACCATGGAAATTGAGCATATGAAGAGGTGGCATCTCAAAGCACCTGAAGTTTTTCTTTATATATAGGTGGGTAAAGTTTTACTTCATAAATTGAAGAGTAATTCACAGTGAAATGCAGAGAGATAAAAAGTGTAGCTAGATGGGTTCTGACACCTACCCTCATTATCTTCAACATACAGTCCACTTCCAACTCTAGAAAGTTCCCTTGTCTCCGCCTTGGTTGATCCCTGCTACCCACCTCTCCTTCAGAAGCAACCACATTGCTCTGAGAATTTTAACAAGTGCTATTGGAATATATGTAAAAAAAGACAAACTTGGATCCATTTGGATCCATTCCAAATGACTTCAGAGATTTAGATGTAAAAAAGGGAAACTGTATAAAAACTAGAAGGAAACCCCCTCCCCCCACCAGGGACCCCATCCTTGCCCCTCACACTGGCACGGGGGAGCTCAGGGCCGTTGCCAAGCTGCGACCCCCCCCCCCCCCCCCCCCCCCCCCCCCCCCCCCCCCCGCACAGGCCCTCCTCGGCACTCCCGTGCTTCTCTCCCATTACCTTTACAGAATGTGTGCAGCTGTCTATCCAGAGTGGCACCTCTTACAGCTTTATTTTTCTCCAGAGCAGCTACCTCCCAGCATACTAGATATTTTACTCACTTAACTTGTCAGGGCTCCATTTCCCTGTCCTAGGAAAAGTCTGGGACTTTTGTCCAGTTTGTTCAGTGCTGGATCCTCAGTGTTTAGGGCAGGTGCTCAATGACATTTTGCTAAGAGTGAAGGTGATGAGCGGAGATTCAGGGAGGTGGGGTCCAGCATAGCCCACTGCCTCGGCTTTGATGGGATGAAAGGACAGGTGCAAGGCAACCGAGAGGGACAGAACAGGCTGCGAGGGGGTAGAGAAGGTGGGTTGACACATCTGGGCGATGCTCTTCCAAAGGTCTTTGGTGGGGCGAACAAACGGAAAGCTCTTGAGTTCTGTTTGAGCCCACTTTTCATCTGCACAGTTGCTGCAGGGCACCTTGGGCCTGGACCCAGCGCAGCCGCCACTGGGGCAGGGACAGGCCCTGGCAGAGCTCCCCGGAGAGGGCGGCTTGGCCTGGCTGCTCCCACCTGAGGGAAGGGGACAGTGTCACGGGGAAGGCCCGGGCCTCCCCCGACGTCCCCCTTCCTCACCCCCACCCCTGAATCTTGCCCACTCCACCCCCACCATCGTGCCCCCCTCTCACCAGTCCCCAACAATGCCCTGTAGCTCGGGGATTCGCTCCAGCGCCTGTTTCAGCAGGTTCTCCAGCTGCTTCAGGGCCTGCCCCAGGTTCTCTTTCTGCTCCTTTTCCCGAGCTGCCCGGACCTGCAGCAGCTCTGCAGGTGAGAAACCCAGGAGGCAGTGCTGAGTCTCTGGTTCCTGGGGTCTCGCCGCCAATGGGTCACCAAGTCTCCAGGAACCTCGTGTGGATCTCACCTCTCCCTCCTCTCGGGTCCTCATCTCAGGGGCAAGACCACCATCCCCCAGGCTTCATGCTGGATACCTTCCTCCCTCCCTGACAGACCACCAATCTTCTCGGCCCATCCCTCAGTTTCCTCCCCCTTACCCCTTCCCTGTCACCCCCCAGCCTCCCTCCTAGGCTCCAGGCCTCAGCCTCCCATTGTGGTCCATGCCTCTGGTACATGGCAGAATGGTCT
This sequence comes from Suricata suricatta, assembly GCF_006229205.1. Lineage (NCBI taxonomy): Eukaryota > Metazoa > Chordata > Mammalia > Carnivora > Herpestidae > Suricata > Suricata suricatta. The sequence continues at coordinate 42,463,476 of NC_043715.1, read as the reverse complement.
TCCCAAGGCATAAACCTGATCCTTTCCCTCTCCTGCACGGAACCCGCCAAGGCTCTCCAGTACCCCCAAGACAGAGTCTGAGCTCCTCAGGCCAGTACTTGAGGGACTGCACTCTGTGGCCTCTGCTACTACCCACTCTCACCTGTCCCTCTGGGGCCATTCGAGACACCACCTTTCCCTCGAAGCCCTTCCCGGCGTTCCCCACCCCGAGGCTTCCCCTCAGATTGCTGCAGCCCTTCACTCCC
>NC_043715.1:42462079-42463131 GCF_006229205.1 Suricata suricatta | reverse complement strand
CAGGGCCACCAGCCTCCAGCAGAAATCACTGCGGACACAGTGCCTATGTGCGCCAAGTCAGCTGTGAGCATGCTCACGGTTTTGTCCGCGCAGCAGCCCCACGGGGTTTGCACTGCCGCTTGCCCCAAGTGCAGAGGCAAGACCTAGACGGGAGGCCTTGGCGGCCTCTTAGGTAGCAGAGCTAGGATTTAAATCCGGGCAGTCTGACATGTGTGTGTACTCCTAACCAGGTGACACTGCCTGTCAAATTGCAAACCAGTCATGTATCACCATTCAGTAGGGTACTTGAGTAGTTAAAAGCTAGGCTGTGGGGTTAAACTCTTCTCAGCCCTACCTCTTCCCTGCTGTGTAATCTCCATGTGCCTCAGTTCCTCCTCAGTGGACTAAGCACAATCGTAGTACCTTACAGAGTTGCTGCAAAGGCTCGGTCCCCTTACGCAAACAGGGCACTGAACGATGCACAGCATACTGTAAGCGCTGTGCGTCTCTGGTGTGACTGTGATCTTTTTGTCTGCACATGTGCAGTCTCTTTCAGTCCTTACCATAAGGGTAGCGATTAAGACCCATTTTATCGATGAAGAAACTGAAACTCAGGAAAGTTGTTCATCACTAGATTCCCTCAACTAGCACTTGCTGGGTTGCTACTGGCCCCCAGAGCTCAGCTGGGAGAGAGGCCCAAGCTGTTTAGCTCCAAGGATCCCATTGGTAGAAGCAAAGAGCCAGAATCAAAGGATAAATAGGTGGAAGAAGTGTATTGATGGGAAATGGACCTGGGTGCCATCAGCAAAGCAGGAAGAGGCCATTTTTGGGCCTTTGAGTTTCAGGCCTTAGTCTTCAGTAAGCAGGGAGCTGTGTGCTGGAAGGAGCTTTGTGCTGAAGGAACTGTGTGCAAGGCAGAGCTGTGTGCGGACGGAGCTGTGTGCAGACGGAGCTGTGTGCTGGAAGGAGCTGTGTGCGGACGGAGCTGTGTGCTGGAAGGAGCTGTGTGCTGGAAGGAGCTGTGTGCGGACGGAGCTGTGTGCTGGAAGGAACTGTGTGCAAGGCAGAGCTGT
>NC_043715.1:42449746-42461979 GCF_006229205.1 Suricata suricatta | reverse complement strand
GGCTGGAGCCCCTCGGGCACGTAGGATGCAGCTGGTGGATGGATGGCAGGACCGTGGGCAGGGGCTGTAACCTGGAGGGAAAGTCCAGGGTGGGTGGGGCACTGAGTGGAGGCTTGGGTTCCAGAGGTTCTGGGGGCTGAGAGGTGCGCTCAGGAGGCCCAGGAACTTGGAGGTGGGTCCAGGGACTGGGATTCCAGAGTTGGGACTGAGGACCTGAGGGTGAGGTCTCACAGCTTGGGAACACTGAAGGCTTGGGATTATTTTTTTGGAGTAGAATCAGGGACTGATAATCATCCACGGGAGGGGATATAGGGGGTGGCTCCAGTGCTACCCTCCAGGGCTGTGCCGAAGCAAGGTGTCCAGCAGAAGGTGGGGGAGATGCCGGGCCTCCTCCTCCAGACAATGAAGCAGCTCCTGGGACTGTGGTGCCACTGCCTCAGATGTGGGGACGACTTTTCGCTGAACCAGAGCCAGCACCTGTGGGGAAGGAAAGGGACGGGAGGGGCAGCCTGGAGCCACCCAGGCCATCCATGGGAGCCCTCGCCTTAGCCAGGCTTTGTCTCAACCCCGTCTCACCTCTGCAGGGCTCCGGCATAGGCGCGTCTTGCTGGCTGAGTTGCCTTTGATGAGCAGGCAGATCTGTTCCTGTGTCTCCTCCTGGGTAACCATGAGGCCACCGAGATGGGCGCTTTCACGTCCTACCTCCCAGCCTCTGGCCCTGCCTGCCGCTTTGTACATATCCTGATTCCTCTTAGGAGACTCATCCTGGGTCCCTCCCCACTGCCAGAGGCCCAGTTCTGGATCCCAAGGCTCCTGGCCTCTCTCTGGCCCTCCATGCAGCCCTGCTGCTTCCCCTGAGGCCCGCCTCTCACCACCAGCCGGCGCCAGTGCAGGATCCGTTGCTGTTTGGCCTGTAGCTCCTGTAGCAGAAGCTGCCGGCGCCCGGCCGTCTCCTCCAGCTCCTGGCTCTGGGCACGCAGGGCCTTCAGCTCGGCCCATAGGCCACAGCTTCGGAGTCCCAGCACCAGTGCCTGCCTGGGGCACAAGCAGAAGAGAGCAAGGGAGAGGAAGATGACTAAGACTCATAATGGAAGGGGGAGATCGGATCTGGAAGGATGCACAAGGAGCCACAAACACGGAGACAAACCAGGAGAGCAGGGAGGTAGAGCTGGGAGCCAGAGGGGCAGAAGGAGTCCCGTATACTGAGACCACTGGGAGAGAGGTGGCCTAGAGGCCTCTGCTGAGGGAGCCCCCTCACCTCTCGCTGGATTCCAGGGTACATCTCTCCACCTCCTCTGTCAGGGCTTGGAGGCGCTGGGTCAGGATCTGATGCTCCTTCAGCAGGGGCCCCCGCTGGGCCACCAGCACACCCACGTCCCGCCAACCCTCCTGGGGCAGAGGTATAAAGTCAGGGTGGGCATGATTTCCTGGGGGTGAGGGGATCAAATGGGGCTTGGGATGGGAAGACTCGAGTTGGAGTCCTGGGAAGGATGCCTAGGGGTCACCTGGGTGAGATGCACCATGGACGGCAGGGCCTGGCTGGAGCCTGGCTGGTCTGGCGCCTGGGACCTGGGGGTGGGATAAAACTGCTGAGAGAGGAGCCCTCTCCCCTTCCTGAGCTTTCGGGGGGGCCACTGTTAGCCCCCCCTGCCAGACTGATCACTGGGTTTCAGCTCCATCCCCATCAGCCTGGTCCTGAGTCTGTTCCAGCTTACCATCCCCTGGCCCTGCCCCACCCTTAGGAGCACTCCGCTTCACACCTGGTTATCTCTGTATCTTGGAGCCCATCTGGACTGCACAGGGACCGAATCTCTGCCTCCCGCTCTTCAGCCAGATGCTCCAAGGAGGCCAGGATGTGGCCCGGAGGATGGTTTGTCAGTAGTGTCTGGTGGGGGAAGGGTGAAGTAGGGCTGGACAGGGGCAGGGCTGTGAGCTGGGACCCATGGTGATGAGGTAGGGATCAAGAGTTAGGTTCTGGGACCCTGTGGTTTGCTCATGGGGCAGAAGGTGTGGCCTTTCCTGAAAGCCCCCCTCACCTCCACTGAGCTAAGCCACTGCTGGTAGGAAGCTCCAAAGTGATCATCTCGAGGGGTTCTGCAAGGTTAGGGGAGGGGACAGAGAATATTACAAGACACGTCAACTTTCCCTCTACTGATTTCCACTATCCTATAAGGTGGGGGCTATCGTCCCCATTTTAAGGGTGAGGAAACCAAGTCTATCGATGCCTCCTGGACTTGAGTTCCCTGCTTATACCAACTAGCTGGACTTAGGGCCTTTTACATGTGCTATTTGTCTAGAATACTCTCTTAACCTTTTACCCTTGCTCAGTCTCCTCACCAGAGAATCTGTCCTCCCTGACTCCTTAGCTGAGTAGTGTCTCCTTTGGGTACCTGAAGTCTCTCAGGCTTCCCTGCCCCCAGCATCCCTAACCACCTGATTGTCACCATCTGGGATGGATTTGTCTGCTCCTTGTCCCAGCCTGGAGCAGTCACGGCAAGGCCTGAGGCTGACATGGTCCAGAGGCTCAGTGGCTGAGGAATTAGCAGCTAAGTGGCTCCCCTCTCAAAGCCCAGGTTCTTGGCAGGGTCTGTGGGGCCTGGATGACACTCACAGGATGATGCCTCCCTTGGCCTGAGGAGCCAGGAGATTCTGCAAAAACTGGGTCCGGAGGGTACAGGCTGTTCGGACATCACCCTGGGAAAGAAGAAGATGGGGCATGAGGGGAACCCAGTGGTCCACCTGACCCGACTCCCCACCTCTTTCCCCATGGCCTAGGACTCTCACCAGGACCACAGGCTCCAGTCCCAGGGCTGCTGATGACAAGGGTCCAAAAGTTATATCTACTTTGGCCTTCCTGGAGAGAGAAATAGAGTTGGGGTGGGGGGCCCTGGGAGAAGGGAAGCTGGGAGAACAGATGTCTGTGTCTCTTCCTGCTGCAAGGCTAGTCACAGGGATCAGTGAGCCTGGACCTCAGGGGCCACCTCTAACATTAGGCCATGTCATCTCCTGGCTGTATTAGCGTCCTCACTGGCCTCTGCTCTTGGCCTCTGTGGTCTGTTTTCCATCTAGTAGTTAACAATCCTGCTAAAACCTCAGCCACATCATGTAACCTTTCTGCCCCCAAGCCTTGACAACAATATTTTCCCATCACACTCAGAATAGTAACAGTGGGTATCAGAAGCTCTTCTAAGCATTCTGTGTGATTTGACTCCTTTAATTATCATACCCACCCTATACAGTAGGTTTAACATTATCCCTATTCTATAGAGCTTACAAACTGAGGCACAAAGAAGTTAAATCGTTTGCCCAAGGTCATAGAGCTGTAAGTGGCCAAGCCAGGGCACGAACCCAGCCTCAGGGTAAAATTCTGATGCTTCCATAGCACTGTCCCCGTCTCTGACCTCACCTCCTCATGCTTTCCCTTCTGCCTGTGCAACTTAGGCTGTACTGGCCTCCTGGCTGTTCTTCCTTCCCAATGCCAAGCTCAGTACCTCTGCTCTTGCTGCCCTTCTCCATGGACATTCCTCCCCCAACACAAATGTTACCTCTTCAGAAAGGTCTGCTCGGACCATCCTACCTAGAGTAGCATCGCCTTCTCTCTTTCTACACGCCACCTTTTTTTTTTAAATCATAGCATGTATGTCTCCCTGCAATTATAGAGTTTGCTTTCTAGTTTACCATCTGTCTCCTCTGCATCGGCGTGTAAGCTCCATGAGGGCGGGGACTTGTCCCTTATTTCCGGTTCTTTCCCCAGCACATTCCCTAGATATACAGCTGGCACCATTCTAGGCCCTGGGAATATCAGTGGCTGAGATGACACAATTTCTTGGCCTCATGGACTTTACATCCTAAGGAGTAGAGCTCAGAATTCTGGAACCCAAGAAGAGGTCAAGGTCTCTGCCTGGCCTGGTAAAGGCTGGTCCCTGGGCACCTGAGGCTTACCCCTCTATGTCCTGCAGGCGCTTCAACTGATTCTGCAGCCGCTGCGCAGGATCTTGAAGTCCACGCTGCTGTCTTCGCACGGCCCCAGCTTGGGCCCGGAGGAGGAGAGCACGACGCTGAGTGTCTTGAATGTTCCGCAGGGTCTGCTCCATGGCCATGTCTGTAAGAGAAACGGGGTGGCCATCAGCACTGCTGCTCATCTTCTCAGCCCCACAGGCCACGCTGAGCCTCTGCTTCTCACTCCATCAGCCCCAGGCGGCTCATCTTCCCAGCCCCACAGGTCACCCTGAGCCTCGGTCTCTCGCTCCATCAGCTCCAGGCTCTGGTCTAACTCCTGGATCTCTGCCCGCAAGCGAGCAACAGTGGCTTCCAGCTCCAACTTCCGACGGGCCTGGTGGGATCAGGTACAGAGTCAGGTGCTTGGCCTGGCTGGGGCTTGGCCTGGCCTCACTGCCCTCTGGGGAACACCAGTCCCTTCACCTGCACAGGTAGGTGGCAGGGGTTTTTTCCTAAGCAGTTTCTGTTGTCTGATTCTCTAGGCCAGAAGAATACAAGGGTACAATCTGTCCTCCTTCCTCCTGGGATGGCCTCACCTATCCTCCTAACATGCTTCCTGCCTCTGCACTGATGACACTACATCTCTGCCCCAGTTCTCATCTCCCCACGAAGTGCCAAATCTAGGAGTCCCAAGATCTTCTGGAATCCTCCCCCTCGAGTCACCGGGGCCTCTTGCACACAATAAGTCCTCCATGGGTGTCAGTATATCTCCTAAACCGGCCCCTTCTCCTGTCTCCCCTCATCAGCTCTGATGCCTCATATCCATGTCCCCTCAACACCGAACTCGTGCCTGTCTGCTCTGGACTGTAAGCCCTGAGTGTGGGGATCAGAGCTGTCTTGCAACTCAGCGTCCCCAGCATCACACAGTACAAGGCAGGGCCTAGAGCAGCAGGAATCTACAAGTCCTCTTTTTGGATAGAAGAAAAATCTTATAATACATGCTTCTCACCTCTGGACTGTCCTGGTGGCCGTACCTGAGGAAATGAGGCCAGAGTTAGGGGGCGACAGGGACTTCCAGGGGCAGACAGGAGGTGTGAGGCTATGGGTGAAAATACAGCTGGATGGGACTAGGGAAAATAGGAAGGAATCGCTTTTAGAACTGGTTACCAAAGTAAGTTTCCTCGGATCTTCTTGACAGTCCTACAGTGGAGAGATAGAAGGAAGAGGTGTTACTGTGAGGTTGCCTGTGTCCCCTCCCCCTGTCAGAGCCTCCCGCATGCAGCCAGGCTCACCTCTGGCTGTGCACATGCCGCAAGACATAGGCCCAGATGTCGGCCCCCTGGCCCAGACACAGTCTGCAGAGAGAGTGTGTAAAGGCATGCCTGGGGCATCACAAAGGTGGGAGGATCCTTATTCCCAGGGTGGCGCTGGTGGAGAGTGTTTACTAGGGAGTTGTCACTTCTGGGGTAAAGGGGAACGTCCACACTCTTTGGGGTGAGATATTCCTTCCTAGTGAATTCTTGGTCAATGAGTCCTGGGCTTTTCACAAGGTGTGGATGGTCTCATTCCCTGGGGAGGGGGGCGGGGCAGAGATTGCTTTCTCCAGGGAGAGGGCTACCTCTGGCCACTTCCCGAGGTGGGGGTGGAGAGTACACTGCCAGGTACGGCTCTCTCATTACCAGAAATGGGTCATCACTCCTATAGATTTAATCTCCAATGGGGTGGTCTTTGCTGACTCGGAGTCTCCTCACTGGCTGGGGAGGGTAGGGGTGCTAGGTGCCGTAGGGACAGTCTTGCTCCAAAGATCTTAACTTCTACACAGGTAGGGTGCCTCGCCCTCACTCTGAGCGACCTCACGGGGTCGGGGGTGGGAGTGTGGGGGTCACCGCCAGGGGGGTTTTCACTCGATGCAGGATCCTCTTCCCGGAAATACTACTGCGTGTGGGGCGGGGGTGGGGGGAACGCCCTGGAGGGTTATTCTCATTCGGACAGAGGTGGGGCAGGGGAAGGCGGGTCTTCAGTGAGGGGTGGGGTTCTCACCCCCGGAGACATCTCTAAGGTATGGAGTCCTCAGTCTCAGAGCGTCCTCACCTGCGCAGCGTTGACTCCGGGGCCCGGGCTGCCACGGGCACCCCCATCTCTTCCGCCGCCCAGCAGCCCAGTTCCCGCGCTTCTTGCACCAACTCCATGGCAGCGCCGCGGCAGCAGCTTCCCGCACCCTCTTCAAGTGTGGCGCCCGCCTCTGACGTCACGGGCGCGCCGGCAGTGACGGCATCTGTTGCCATGCAGACTAGGGCCTCGCGGCTCTTCAGCGCTGCGGAGGATTCCGGCGTGTCCGGCTCCTCCAGGATGGGTCCCTTTGAATGAAGATGAAAGGGGTGTGGAGAAACGGTGAGGCCCGTTCGCTTTTGGCCTCCTCCTGCTCACTACCAAGTGTCCCCTAAGGGGCAAAAGGTCCCAAATGCCTCCCTTGATTTTCTTGACAAAATGGGACTTTCATTCTTGGAGGCCAGGTGCGGACATGCCAAACTTAACTGCTCTTTGATTTCAGAAACGGGGTGTTTCAGGTCTGAGCGAGGGATAGGGGGCCGATAGCAGGACCCTAATATTTTCCTGGCATTCATTCTTCCAGGTATTCGTTCGTCTTTACCATCCCATAACATTCGTGAGCCGATCCTGCCCTGGGGACACCGCGGTGGATCCGGCAGGTCCAGTCGCATCTGGAGCCCACAGTTTGGGGAGGGGGGGAGTTAGACGCATCGCCACCACCAGGTAAGGAAGGTAGAATATCGCGCAGCAAGAGTGGATCAGTTTGGGACACGGGGAGTGTGAGAGGTCTGTCAACTGCCTCTGAACGCACTGGACACCGAGGCTGGAGTTCTGGAAAGCCCACTCAGCCTCAGGCCCATGAAAATGGCAACAATCAGGGCCCTTTTCCCGAACATGATTGCCTAGCTCACTACTCTGTCCTCAGTGTCCAGTATAAAGACTAACTCTCTAAGTAGTTACTCAATAAACAAATGAGGGGAGAGGTGGTGGGGTGAGAATAAAACTGGGGACTGAGGGAGGAGGGCGGGGAAGATGAGGTGTGAGGGGCGAGGGCAACGGTGGACCCAGTAGGGCCTCTGAGCAGAGAGGAGGACACTGAGGGGGTCATGAGACTGATTGGCTATAGAGGGTGGGGCATCCAGGATGAGGTCCGGGGCTCTGGGCTGGGGATTGTGGGGAGCAGACCTTGAAATGCTGATGTGAGAGAAGGGATAGCTTTGGGGGTGATGCTGATAACCATGTGGGACTCTGTGGGTGTGAGGAGTCAAGGGGACATCCAGGTGCTGGCTGAGTCTCAGGCCCAGGGCCAAGGGGACCATGGGATCACCACTGAGATAACACCTTTGGACTGGACTCAGCTTCTAAGTGCTTCATAAGGGCTGAGAAGCTGATGTAATCCAGGGGGGTTTCCTGGAAGCAGCTACTACTCCACAGTGCTTAATTCTCAGAAGGTCCCATTTCTTGCATACATTGCTGCCCTTCATACCTTTTGTGCGATTATTTGCTGTTAAAAAACAAAATCAATTAGCCTGTCTGCCATTGGTCTATGACCCTTTCCAAGGGCTTTAAAAAGTACTGGTTTTGGGTCACCTGGGTAGCTCAGTCGGTTAAGCGACCGACTGCAGCTCAGGTCATGATCTCACAGTCCATAGGTTTGAGCCCCGTGTCGGGCTCTGTGCTGACAGCTCAGAACCTGGAGCCTGTCTTCAGATTCTGTCTCCCTCTTTCTCTGCCCCTCCCCCACTCATGCACACATGTGCGCACTTGCGCACTCTCTCTTTCTCAGAAAATAAATTAAAATAAAAAAAGTACTGGCTTTTGCAATGTAGTTCAAATGTCCATCGACAGACAAATGGATAAAGAAAATGTGGTATATATATATGCAATGGAGTATTACTCGGCAATCAAAAAGAATGAAATCTTGCCATTTGCAACTACATGGTTGGAAAGAGGGTATTATGCTAAGTGAAATTAGTCAGAGAAAGACAAATATCATATGACTTTAGTCATGTAAAACAGATGACCGACCATAAGGAAAGGAAGCAAAATTAATATAAAAACAGGGAGGGGACAAAACATACGAGACTCTTAAATACAGAAACAAACAGGGTTTGCTGGAGGGGTTATGCGTGGGGGGCATGGGCTAAATGGGCAAGGGACATTAAGGAGGACACCCGTTGGGATGAGCACTGAGTGTTATATGTAGGGGATGAATCACCGGAATCTACTCCTGAAATCATTATTGCAGTATATGCTAACTAACTTGGATGTAAACTTAAAAATAAATAAAATTATAACATTTTTATTATTTATTTTTAATTTTTTAACTTTATTATTTCATTTCAAGAGAGACAGAGCAAGTGGGGCAGAGTCAGAGAGAGGGGGAGAGAGAGCATCCCAAGCAGGCTCCGCACTGCTAGCATGGAGCCCAATGTGGAGTTCAAATTCACGAAGTTTGAGATCATGACTTGAGCTGAAAACCAAGAGTCGGATGCTCAACTGACTAAGCCACTCAGGTGCCCCTAAAAAATTAAAAAAAAAAAAAAAGTACTGGCTGCTAACAGAATGAAAAGACAAATCAAAGACTGGCAGAAAATATTTGTGAAACACATACCTGAAGATGGTCTTATATCCAAAATACACAAAGAAGTTTTAAAACTCAACCATAAGAAAAAAAATAATCTACTTGAAAATGGACAAGAGCTATGACCAGATACCTCACCGAAGGAGATGCACAGGTGGCAAATAAGCATGAAAGTTGCTAAACATGTCATTAGGGAATTGCAAATTAAAACAAGATAACTCTACATACCTATTAGAATGTCTAAGATCCATTTACAGTTTTTTAAATGTTTTTATTTATCATTGAGACGACAGAAACAGAGCATGAGTATGGGAGAGAGGCAGAGGGTAGAGACACAGAATCCGAAGCAGGCTCCAGGCTCTGAGCTAGCTGTCAGCACAGAGCCGATGTGGGGCTCAAACCCTCAAACTGTGAGATCATGACCTGAGCCGAAGTTGGACGCTTAACCGACTGAGCGACCCAGGTGCCCCCAAAATCCGTTTTAAAAAATGCCAAATGCTGTTGAGGATGTAGAACAACAGGAACTCTCATTCATTGCTGGTGGGATGCAAAATGATACAGCCACTGTGGAAGATGATCTGAAAAGGCAATAGACTGTATGATCACAAATATGTAGCATTCTAGAAAAGGCAAAACTATAGACACCAGTAAAAAGATCAATGGTTGCCAGGAGATCATGAGGTGGGGAGGTGGGGGATAGGGATGAAAAAGTGAGGCTCCGCTTTTTTTTTTTTTTTTTTTTTGAGAGAGAGAAGGAGGAGCAGAGGGAGAAGAGAGAGAACGTTTTTTAAAGTTTCTTTATTGAGTGTGTGTGAGAGAGAAAACACAAGGGGGATAGGGCAGAGAGAGAGAGGGAGAGCAAGACCACACGCAGGCTCCTTGCTGCCAGTGTGCAGGGCTTGATCTCACTACTGTGGGAATACGACCGGAACCGAAATCAAGAGTTGTATGCTTGGGGCACCTGGGTGGCTCAGTCGGTTGGTTAAGCATCCAACTTCAGTTCAGGTCATGATCTCGCAGTTTGTGAGTTCGAGCCCCGTGTCGGGCTCTTAGCTGACGGTTCAGAGCCTGGAGCCTGCTTCAGATTCGGTGTCTCCCCGTCTCTCTGCCCCTCCCCTGCTCATGCTCTGTCTCTCTCTCAATAATAGGGAAATGTAAAGAAAAAAAAAAGAGTTGGATGCTTAACCAGCTGAGCCAGCCAGGTGCCCCAAGGCCTGGCATTTTTAGGAGGGTGGAGCTATTTTGTATGATATTGGAATGATGGGTACATCACATTGTGCATTTATAAAAAGCCACAGAACTGTACAGTACAGAGTGAGCCTTAATGTGAATTATAGATTCTCGTTAGTCAGAATGTTTCACTACTGGCAACAGCTGTAACAAAGGTACCATACCCCTGAAAGATGGTAATAGCAATAACGGAGAATACCTGTGGAGGGACAGGAAGTAATGGGGACTTGCTTTTTGTGTAGCTTTCTTTAAGCATAAAACTGCTCATGAGAAATAAAATCTATTAAAAAAAGAATTGAAAGTTGGAATATTATTTAATGAAACGTCTATAACCATAACCTAGTGATAACTAATCAGATGCACCTTGACGGAAGCCATAACATAAAAGAATTCTGTGTGTTTGGGAAGAAAGGTTAAAACCAAATAAGAGATAAGTAGTACAGTTTCCCGTCCAACTCTAAAAAAATGCCGCCCAGAGATTATTAGAAACATCCACTCGAGGTGCCTCTGCTCTCAAGGGGGAGCAGAGCTGCTCAGGTGACCGTCTGCCCTGCACCAGAGACTTCTCCCCGCTCTCCTCCAGTCTCTGTGGTGTGGCTTTGTCATGTGTCTGCTTGACCAGGCTGAAGGAACTGTGACTTGGAATTACCTTCTCTGTATGCTTTCACCTAGGATGGACAAATAGAGAGTCCTGGGCAAGATTCGGAGGGCAGAAGTGAAGCAGCCATTTTGTAGATCACGAGGGTTGTCGCTGGCTGCCGGCCCTTCGTGTCTGCACAGGGCAGCACCCTGGCCAGCAGGTGTTTCACCTTTTCCTGGATCTTCCCCCCCAGCCGCTCACCTCCTGGGCCAGGTGTGGGTCTAGCTCCATGATGAAGGATGCCAGCTGCTCCTGTGGACACTCACCCCATCAAGGGCAGAGGCCAGCTTGTCCTAGTTTCTCCCCACTTTCCGTCTGTCTTCCTTCCTCACTGCCTGCCCTGTGCACTTCGAATGCCGGCATCAGGCACTAAGACCGCAGTGTTAGGGATTGCTTCCTAACTCCACCTGCACAAGTTTAAATCCCAGTTCATCTGCCTGCCTATCTATCTATCTATCTATCTATCTATCTATCTATCTATCTATCCATCCATCCATCCATCCATCCATCCATCCATCCATCCATCCATCCATCCATCCCTGCTTGTGGTCAGCTTCTCTGATGGAACCCCGAGACACTCTGTAAGCAGAGACTCTTGATGTCTGTGGAATTACTGTTACCTCAAGCTGTTCATAGAGGAAGTTGCCGTGGCTTTCCTCTTCCTCTCCTACATAAGAAGAGGATGTTTTCTTCACCCTCCAAAAGGCTGCTACAAAAAGGTGAGCTTGGCATCTTACTCCCGGGAGAAGAACTGTAAGTCCCTTCGTACCCCTGCTGTGTTCAGTCTGTTCGCTATGCTTGACAAAATGATGACCATGCCCAGCCTGAGAGGGTTAACCCGTGTTCTGCTCCCGGTCCCTGTTTGACAAGCTCCAAGCTTTCACGTTAGTGTCTGTAATTTGCTGCTGTATTACAAGGTGCTCAAGGACCAGCATTCTCTAGGGGCTTGTTAGAAATGCAGAATCCCTTGCCCTTCTACTCCTGGACTTAACTGAATCAAAACATGCATTAAAATGTTTTTAATTAAAAATTTTTTATGTTCATTTATTTTTGAGAGAGAGAGAGAGAGCGTACGCACATGAACTGGGGAGGGCAGAGAGAGGATACAGGGGGTCCCTTGCTGACAACAGAGAACCTGAGGTGGGGCTCGAACCCACGAACTGTGAGACCATGACCTGAGCCAGAGTCAGACGCTTAACCAACTGAACCACCCAGGCACCCCCTAAACATGCATTTTGACCAAATCTCTCCGTGATTTGTATGCATATTAGAGCTTGAGAAGTGCCATCTATAAGCCACTACTTTTGAGAGATAAACCTTCTTAAGTAGCATTAACACCCAGAGATGGATTTTTACAATTTGCTTTTTAGACATAGTGTTTTAAAATTTGTGATCAATATCTGGCACACTTTAGGCCATCCTGTCTCTAATTTCCTTTTTTTTTAAAGGTTTTTTTTATTTTTGATACAGAGAGAGAGCATGAGAGGGGCAGGGGCAGAGAGAGAAGGAGACACAGACCAGAAGCAGGCTCCAGGCTCTGAGCTAGCTGTCAGCACAGAGCCTAACGCGGGACTCGAACTCACGAATGTGAGATCTGACCTGAGCCGAAGTCGGAGGCTTAACCGACTGAGCCACCCAGGTGCCCCTCTAATTTCCTTTTAACTATTGACCTTTTTATGATCATGTCAACTAGACATCAGCTGGATCATTTGGGAGACCCAGAAGGTAAGTCATGGAAAGTGGAGAGCTGGAAAGACTTGGCAGAAGTCACGAAGGACCCACACCCAGACG
>NC_043715.1:42439881-42449646 GCF_006229205.1 Suricata suricatta | reverse complement strand
GAACGTTCTGGGTGTTCTGTGGATGGTGGATCAGAGGAGGAGACCGGCCAGGGCAGGTGCCTGGAGCAGGTGATGACAGAGTGGAGGTGAGCAGAGGGGTAGTGGGAGAGACGATCGGGCTGAGTTGAGGAAACCTATCCCCAGGTTAAGACCTTTCCAGAGAGGAAGACAGTGTTCTCACGGGCATTACCTGTCAAGGCTCCCTCCTTCCCATCTCTGGGATTTTATTCCTGCTGTGCCCCCTACTTCCATCACCCTTCATTATCTTCAATGGCTACCTCCTCCTCAATCTTTGAGTCTTATCTCAGATGCGCCCTCCCATGCAGGCCTTCTCTGACTCCCCTTACCCCCAACCCCAGAATGGTTGGATTACCTCCTCTGGACTCTCACAGCTAAGCCTCTTTCTGATTACAGATATCCCCAAACCCAACTCAGTGTAGTGTTTTTCCTCCCAAATAAGAAATATCTTGGTTCATGTGATTTAAAAAGGGTACTGCTTTGTCCTGGTTCAGGTGAGGTGTGATCCAGCAGCTCAAACACTGAAAGGCCATTATTATGAGCAAAAGTTCTGCATTTTGACTCATTGGGTTTGAATCCTCGTTTCACCTTTCACAGGCTAAGGCATCCAGGGCAAGTCTCTCAATCTCTGCAGCCTCAGTTTCCTCATTTATGAATTTGGGACAGTTAATAATACCAGTTTTTAGTGTTGTGGGATTTAAATGAGACAAGACGCATAGGCTCCTTGAACAGTGCCTGCACACAGTTGATAGCTCAGCGACTATAATGATGTTGATGATGATGATGTCGTTGGGGACCCACTTTCTGGCTCCTCTTCCTAGCACTTGCTTCTTTTTTGGCTCCCCTTTCATCCCAGTAGCTTTAGGCTCTTCCTCCTGGCTGCAGAATGGCTTACCCTCACCATCCAAGGTGGAGGAGGAAGATGTAGTCTTAGAAGACAACACGGAAGAGGTGGGCTGCTTCTCTCTCCCATAAGCTCCAGAAACCATATATCCAGTTTCATTTGCTCATTCAGGCAGGGTCACAGGCCCACTGCTGAACCGGCCTGCAGCCAGAACGTTGGCTCCCAAACCTCAGAATGACCATTACAGGGAGCTCCCCAGACTTGTTTCTCTCCCACTCCTCCCCCAGATCAGACAAGGGCAGCTCTGTGATTCCAGTTCCTGAGGCCAAAATTACTTCTTTCTCTTACACCCATATCATGCATCAGCACTTCCTATTTACCTTTAAAATTCAGCAAGCCTTTTTCCTTTCTTCTTCCCCACTCTGGCCTAATAGTCCATCACCTCCCATCTGGAATATGGTATCAGTCTCCCTGCTGTCACCCGTGCACCTCCTCCCCTCCAGAGTCAGAGGGAGACTGTTAACACCTGAGTCAGCACAGGTCACTTATCTTTCCGATGTCTGTTCATGTCACTCAGAGTAGAGTAAGCTCTCTTTGACCTTGCCTATGTTACCTCCCTGACTGCGTCTCTAAATGTTCCTTACGTCACTTCACTTCAGCTGTACTGGCCTCCCACTCTGTCTCAGAAATATCAGACGTGCTCCTCCCTCCAGGCCTTTGCAGGAGTAGTTCCATCCGAGAACTCTGAGACTACTGCCCAAGGAACATGTCTGGTTTCCTCTCCTAAGTCCTACAAGTCTTTGGTAAAAGTCAGATCCTAATTGGGGCATTACCTGTCTCTCTATTTCAAATTGTAGCCCCTCACCTATCTCCAATACTTCCAGTCACCCTTACTGTGCTTTATTTTTATTCCACAGTACTCTTAGTGTTTTCTTAAGTTTATCATCTTTCACACATCACCAGAATGGCACTGTAATAAATGCAAATAGAACTTCACTGACTGAAAGAATAAAGGAAAGCACCACTCACAGCCCCATCTGGTGGTTAGGCTGTCTTCTCCACCAGACTGCGGACGCCCCCCGGGCAGGGATGGTGCCTGTGCTGGTCTCTGCGGTACCCCAGCATCGCCCAGGGCAGAGCCAGGAACGGAGCGGGTTGGAGGTCCTAAAGATAGGTAGCTGTGTGTCAGCACGATTCCTGTGAGCAGGTCCCTGTCAGATGGAAGGTAAAGAACAGGGGTTGGATTTCCTCTTCAGGAGAGCTGGGATTGGGAGGTCATCTTAAGAACCTTCATAAGCACCTACAAGGGTTCTTACAGGTGCTACAGGGAGAAGGTCCCTGCAGGGACCTGTGAATAATGCCGCAGTAATTATGGGAGTACAGGTATCTCATAGGTCCCTACAGGGAGGAGAGAACCCCACCTGCTTTGCAGAGTAGGAGATACGTGACGTCATTGCCACAATGGCCTCCTTTTTGTTCTTCACGCTCATTCCAGCGTTAAGGCTTCCGATTGCCGTTCCCACTCTGGGAACCCTGTTCTCACAGTTCTTGGAGCAGCTCTTACACTTGGGCTTCCGTGTCTCAGCTCAAAGAGCATCTTAGAAAGACTTTCCTTGGCAAAGCCAGCTAGGTGTCGATCGGCTGTGCGGTCCAACACTACGTTTTCCAGAGTCGCCTGCAACAAGGTGAGGCCATGAGATTAGTTATGTCCAATGGACTGAGAGCAAGAGGTGTTTGTGACTTAGGGCGAAAGCTGTATTTATTATCGAGGTATAAACCGACAAAACTGTAACACATTTAAAGTATACAACATGGTTGTTTGATATACATATACACTGTAGGATTATTACCACAAATGAATACACCCATTACCTCAAATATTTACCTTTTCTTTGGTGAGAATGCTTAAAGATCTACCCTCTTAGCAAATTTTAAGTATACAATACAGTACTGTTCACCACAGCCGCCATGTTGTACATTAGATCCTAAGATCTTATTTTATAACTGAGTGTATCTGTTTAACAGCCTGTCCCATTTCCCCCAGCTTCCAGCTCCTGGCAACCGCCATTCCACTTTCTGTTTCTGTCAGTTTGGCTTTTTTAGACTTCATACATAAGGGATATCACACAGTATTTGTCTTTCTCCTTCTTATTTTACTAGCATAATGCCCTCAAGTTCTATCCGTATTGTTGCAAATGGCAAGATTGCACATTCCTCATGGTTTAATAATATTTCTTTGTATATATTGGTGTATCCTCTTTGTTCCTTTATCAATTGATGGACTGTTTCCATATCTTGGATGTTGTGAATGACATCGCAGTAATTATGGGAGTACAGCTATCTCTGAGACAGTGATTGTTTTCCTTTGGATATGCTCCCGGAAGTGGTATTGCTGGATCATGTGGTCCTTCTGTTTTTAATTTTCTGAGGAGCTTCCATACTATATTTCATAGCGGCTATACCAATTGACATTTCTATCCAAAAGTGTATAAGGATTCGCTTCTGGGCTGAGGATTTTAAGCAAGTGGGGGTTCTCTAGTCTCTCATCTGCCTAGATTCAGAAGACTACCAGCACTTAAGAGGTGGTGGAATTACCAAGCGGAAGGAGCCCGGATCTCTAACTTAATACGTGGGCAACCAGAAATGCCCCCTTGGGAGGTTCTCTAAGTGTGAAAAAAACTATTTTGTAAGCTACTGAAATTGTGGGGTTTATTTGTTACAGCCACCGGCACGATGCTAAACAATACATTTCTAGACCTCATTCTAGCTTAGTGCACCTAAGACTATTTGTGGTTGCAGAGTAAGACTCATTTTTAAAAATCTTTTTTATGTTTTTTATTTATTTTTGAGAGACGGAGAGAGACAGCGCGAGCAGGGGAGGGTCAAAGAGAGAGGGATACACAGAATCTGAAGACAGGCTCCAGGCTCTGAGCTGTCAGCACAGAGCCCAACGCAGGGCCCGGACCCATGAACCGCAAGATCACCACCTGAGCTGAAGTCACATGCTTAACCAACTGAGCCACCCAGGCGCCCTATCATTTTTTGATATCTCCAAAACATCATGGACAGATTCTTTTGGTCTATATCCTGTCCATTATGACAAGTCTATTGATTATATTCTTGGATGTCATGGCCATGTCATTTTTCTGCGAGTTTTGATCTGCTGGCTGGCAATTTCTGCACTTAATCTTTTTGCAGACCATCAACAATAGTGGACCACTAGTGACACTGCTTTAGCTTATTATCCTATTTGATTTCTGTCCTTATCATTGACCACTCCCTCTAATTATCTTGTTTACTTAGTTATGCATGGTATCCTCCCCAGTAGAAGGTGAGGTCCTTCAGGAAGGAGACTTACTTATCTTGCTCTGTTGAATCTTCAGCTCCTAGAACAGTGCCTGGTACATCATAGGTGCTAAGAAATTATCTGTTGAATAATGAATAAAGGACAAGCTTTGGTGTTGAGGGGGGAAGAAGAGGCCGTCATACCTGTAACAGAAGCTCTCTACAATTGTAACTTCACCTGAATTCCCATCAGTTCACTAACAGCTGCTTGACTCCCTGGCTTTCTGGTAGACCATAAGTACCCAAGATTAGGTCTGGCCTCTTACAACCCTCCTCTCTAGGTTCACGCTACTAGAGATTAGACCACACCAGACTATCACTGTCTGATGATATGTCTATCTTCACCTGATTTATAAGTTCTGAGGGTGTCTGTGGTCGGATCTGAAGTGGTCACTGCTGTATCTCCAGAGTCAGGTTGCAGAGCTAAGGTCCTTGGCATGAACAGATTTATGACATGAATGCATGATCTGAGCAGGAGGGGGGACTGCCCTGGGGAAACAGTGCCATACCCTACTTCCATGGCCTCCATCCCTTGGCAAGACCCCAAGGTTGCTCCTGAAGGTCCATTGGGCTGTCCAACCGGCCCCTTTCTTGCCCCGTCAACTGTCTCAAGGTGCTGACTCAGGCTGTCAACACTTGCAAACCAGACATGTAAGAACAGGTGTCCCATTTGGCCCAAATGATACTTAGAGCCAAGGTAGGTAACACTGTTATATATTTTTAGTGGTTTGCTGAAGAGGAGGTTAACGAGAAAGTAAGTCCATCATAAGGAAAATCAAGATGGCGAGTGTGATGAGGCTTCCCAAGACAATCCCCAAGACTGCCATGTAGTCGACTTGCTGGGACGTCTCAGCTGCCAAGGCTCGGTTATTCCACTTGGTGCTGTGCCTTGTCTGATTAGAGGGGAGAGATAGGACAGGAACAGTTAGGCTTTAGTGGGTTACTGTAATGGGTGCGCTATGGGACTGAAAGATCCAGGTGGGGATTTTAATCCACAGGGAGGAGAAAAGAAAGAATTTGAATCAGGGTCAAGGTTGGGATGAAAAGGGAGTAAAGGAGGAGAGGATTGGCAGGATGCCGATTCCCACCGGGAGAGAGAAGATCAAGGCGACAATGCCTATGGGAAAACACAGGAGTAAGGCACAAATCGACAGGCACATGTGGTCTCTGGGAGGCTTGTCCCGCAAAATTCCAACGCCTGTGAGGAGGGAGTGGGTTATGGGCCGGTATGGCTTCTGTACTGTGCTGTCCCCTCTGACTCCTTTTCAAGATACTTGGCTGTATAGATTCTTCTTTGACTTCCTTTACAAGTTTTACCAGCTCCCTCTAACGCCTACCATGTGCCCTCTAATCTGTCCTTATTCCCTTTAATACCTCCTCCTACCCGGGTCTCCCAGCACCCCTATGCTCTATAATCCATGCCCGCTCTCTGGGACCCTTTCCCTGTCTCCTGTAACCTCTCCCTGTCTTCTACAACTGCCTTGCAGGCCCCTACAGCATGTCTCACTTGGCCCCTAACACCACCCCCACAAAACCCCTTACTGACTCTGATGACTCTCAGTTGTCCTCCGTGAAACCTCAACTGAGCCGTTATCACACTCTGTTCCTATAACACTCTCATGGTCCCCCAAAGCAGCCTTCTTTTTGCCCCTATAAAACACCCTACTAAGAAGATTCTACTCACTTTCCATCTGTAAAATGCTCACCCTATGACACTGTGACTGTCTCCTGGTAATAGATCTCTTCTTATCCCGTTTGTAACATTCCTCACTTTGTCCTTGTGAACCTATCATGTTCCTGTTATAAGCCTTATTGTTCACCCATAAACATCTCCTTTTCCCTTCCCCCCACCCATTACCTCTCTGTTGGCTCCTCTAAGACCTTTGACCAACTCTTAAATTCTAAGTCCTCTCCCTGTCATAGTCTCATAGCCTCTTTTTGTCCCCTTAGAAAGGCCTGCCCTTTCTCTCTCTACCACCTTCTCTCCACCTCTGAAACTAGCATCCTGCCCTTCTGAACCTCTCCTTCCTCCACTCATAGCAGCCCCCCTGTTCTACACCACTGTTCCCTCTAAATAGTTCTCTTCTTGTAACACCCTCATTCTGCCTCCTGAAACCCTTCTTGCCCCCTCCTTCTACCTATGCTTTCTCCCACCCTATCCCCCCACAAATTCCCTCCCTGCCCCTTCAAACACCTTCCATCAGGGCATCTGGATCTGGGCTCTCCCTCACTTCAACCTGCCAGAGATTACCGTGGAGAACATTAGGGCCTGCTTTCTAGCTTGTTTTTCTGTTACTATTGGCTGATTGGAGGTTGTCTGTGATAGGGTGGGGAATCCAGGACACATGTGGCTACTGATTGGTTTGAGAGAGTGCAAGCTTTCCTACTCTCCCAGGTGGTTGGTCAATTCTGGGAGTTGCTTTTTATTACAGTTTAGTTTTGAAGGTCATTTATATATTTTGGGTAGAAGTCCTTTCTCAGATATGTGATTTTGCAAATGTTTTCTCTGGGTGTGTAGATTATCTTTTCTGTTTTCCAACAGTGTCATTTGCAGAGCAAAATTTTTAATTTATATTAAGCCCATTTAAAAAAATATTTTATGGGAGTGCTTTTGGTGCCATGTCTAAGAATCTGTGCTTAATCCAGTGTCAGGAAGATTTTCTCATATGTTCTCTTCTAAATTTTTTTTAATGTTCTTTATTTACTTTTGAGAGACAGAGAGAGACAGCGCGAGCAGGGGAAGGTCGGAGAGAGAGGGAGACACAGGATCTGAAACAGGCGCCAGGCTCCGAGCTAGCTGCCAGCACAGAGCCCGATGCGGGGCTCGAACCATGAGCCGTGAGATCATGACCTGAGCTGAAGCTGGACGCTTAACCGACTGAGCCACCCAGGTGCCCCTCCTATGTTCTCTTCTAAATGTATGATAGATTTACATTTTACATTAGATTTATGATCCATATTGAGTTTGTTATTTTATGAGGTGAGGTTTTAGATGAGATGATGATGATGATTTTCATTTAATAAACATTTAAAGAACTGTTTATATACCACATCTTCTTGATCCATTCATCAGGTGATGGACATTTAGGCTCTTTCCGTGATTTGGCTATTGTACAAAGTGCCGCTGTGAACATTGGGGTACATGTGCCCCTATGCATCAGCACTTCTGTATCTCTTGGGTAAATCCCAGCGGTGCTATCTCTGGGTCATAGGGGAGTCCTATTGATAGTTTTTGAGGAACCTCCACATTGTTTTCCAGAGCGGCTGCACCAGCTTACATTCCCACCAACAGTGTAGGAGGGTGCCCGTCTCTCCACACCGTCACCAGCATCTATAGTCTCTTGATTTGTTCATTTTAGCCACTCTGACTGGTGTGAGGTGGTATCTCAGTGTGGTTTTGATTTGTGTTTCCCTGATGATGAGTGATGCTGAGCATCATTTCATGTGCCTGTAGGCCATATGGATGTCTCTTTGGAGAAGTGTCAAGACCTTTACAGTCTTTTGAATGTTTGTCTCTTTTTATGCAATGAGTAATTTTTTCCTTGGATATGTTCATAACTTTCTTTGCCTCTGGTTTTGAGCAGTTTGAGTAATATGGTCTGACCATGGATTCCTCGAGTTGATTTTTTTTTTGAGGGTCATTGAGATTTTTGAACGAGTAAGTTTAAGCCTTTCACCAAAGGCGAAAGTATTTGATCATCCTTTCATTCTTTTTAAAAACATTTTTTAAACCATACTATATAAAGTTTCCTTCTGGGACTCTCATGATAGGCACATTAAATCTTTTAGTAGTGTTTGTTCCCAGGTCCCTGAGGTTCTGTTAATTTTTGTTTCAATGTTTTCTCTCTCTCTGTTGTTCAAATTGTGTGATTTCTATTTTCAAATTCACTCTTCAAATCAACTCTTTCCTCAGTCATATCCATTATTCTATATAGCCCCTACAGTGAGTATTTTTATTTCATTGCTATATTTTTCAGTTCTATAATTTCCATCTGATTTTTCTTTATTTAAAAAAACTTTATTTTAAAGATTTCTTTTTTAAAAATATATTGTCAAGTTAGCTAACATACAGTGTATACAATGTGCTCTTGGTTTCGGGAGTAGATTACATGATTCATCACTTATATAGAACACCCAGTGCTCATCCCAAGAAGTGCTCTCTTCAATGCCCATCACCCATCTTCCCCTTTCCCCTGCCTCCCTTATCAGCCTTCAGTTTGTTCTCCGTATTTAAGAGTCTCTTATGGTCTGCCTCTCTCTCTGTTTGAAACTATTTTTCCTCCTTCCCTTCCCCTATAGTCTTCTGTTAAGTTTCTCAAATTTCACATATGAGTGAACACATATACTGTCTGTCTTTCTCTGACTGACTTATTTCATTTAGCTTAATACCCTCCAGTTCCATCCATGTTGTTACAGATGGCAGGATTTCATTCTTTCCCACTGCTGAGTAGTATTCCATTGTATATATAAACCATATCTTCTTTATCCATTCATCAGTCTGTGGACATTTGGGCATTTCCCATAATTTGGCTATTGTTGATAGCGCTGCTATAAATATTGGAGAACATGTGCCCCTATGCATCAGCACTCCTGTATCCTTTGGATAAATTCCTAGTAGTGCTATTGCTGGGTCATAGGGTAATTCTATTTTTAATTTTTTGAGGAACCTCCACACTGTTTTCCAGAGTGGCTGCACCAGTTTGTATATCCACAAACAATGCAAGAGGGTTCCCATTTCTCCACATCCTTACCAACATCTGTTGTTTCCTTAGTTGTTCATTTTAGCCATTCTGACTGGTGTGAAGTGATATCTCAGTGTGGTTTTGATTTGCATTTCCCTGATGATGAGCAATGTTGAGCATCTCTTCATGCATCTATTTGCTATCTGGATGTCTTCTTTGAAAAGTGGCTATTCATGTCTTCTGTCCATTTCTTCACTGGATTATTTGTTTTTTGGGTGTGGAGTTTGGTGAGTTCCTTATAGATTTTGGATACTAGCCCTTTATCCGATATGTCATTTGCAACTGTCTTTTCCCATTCTGTCGGTTGCCTATTAGTTTCCTTCATTGTTTCCTTTGCAGTGCAGAAGCTTTTTTATCTTGATGAGGTCCCAACAGTTCATTTTTGCTCTTGATTTCCTTGCCTTTGGGGGTGTGTCGACAGGAAATTGCTGCGGTTGAGGTCAAAGAGGCTGTTTCCTGTTTTCTCCTCTAGGGTTTTGATGGTTTCCTGTCTCACATTGAGGTCCTTCATCCATTTTGAGTTTATTTTTGTGTATGGTGCAAGAAAGTGGTCTGGTTTCATTCTTCTGCATGTTGCTGTCCAGTTCTCCCAGCACCACCTGCTAAAGAGGCAGTCTTTTTTCCATTGGATACTCTTTCCTGCTTTGTCCAAGATTAATTGGCCATACATTTGTGGGTCCAGTACTGAGTTCTCTATTCTATCCCATTGGTCTATGTGTCTGTTTTTGTGCCAATACCATACTTTCTTGGTGATGACAGCTTTGTAGTAGAGGCTAAAGTCTGGGATTGTGATGCCTCCCATTTTGGTTTTCTTTT
>NC_043715.1:42376366-42439781 GCF_006229205.1 Suricata suricatta | reverse complement strand
GAGTTCTCTATTCTATCCCATTGGTCTATGTGTCTGTTTTTGTGCCAATACCATACTTTCTTGGTGATGACAGCTTTGTAGTAGAGGCTAAAGTCTGGGATTGTGATGCCTCCCATTTTGGTTTTCTTTTTCAATATTACTTTGGCTATTCAGGATCTTTTGTGGTTCCATATGAATTTTAGGATAGTCTGTTACAGCTTTGCGAAGAATGCTGGTGCAGTTTTGATTGGGATTGCATTGAATGGTAGATTGCTTTGGGGAATAATGACATTTTAACAATTTATTCTTCTGATCCATGAGCATGGGATGTTTTTCCATTTCTTTGTGTCTTCTTCTGTTTCTTTCATAAGTTTCTATAATTTTCATCGTACAGGTCTTTTACATCTTTGGTTAGCTTTATTCCTAGGTATTTTATGGGTTTTGTGCAATTGTGAATGGGATCAGTTTCTTGATTTCTCTTTCTGTTGCTTCATTATTGGTGTATAAAATGCAACTGATTTCTGTACTTTGATTTTGTACCCAGTAACTTTGCTGAATTCATGGATCAGTTCTAGTAGGCTAGTGGAGTTGGTCGGGTTTTCCATGTAGAGTATCATGTCATCTGCAAAAAGTGAAAGTTTGACTTCATCTTTGCCAATTCTGATGCCTTTTATTTCCTTTTATTGTCTGCTTGCTGATGCTAGGACTTCCGGCACTATATTAAACAACAGTGGTGAGAGTGGACATCCCTGTTGTGTTCCTGATCTCAGGGGGAAGGTTCTCAAATTTTTCCCCATTGGGGATGATATTAGCTGTGGGCTTTTCATAAGTGGCTTTTATGATATTTAAGTAAGTTCCTTCTATCCCGACTTTCTCGAGGGTTTTTATTAAGAAAGGATGCTGTATTTTGTCAAATGCTTTTTCTGCATCTATTGACAGGATCATATGGTTCTTATCTTTCCTTTTGTTAATGTGATATATCACATTGACTGATTTGCAATTATTGAACCAGTTCTGTATCCCAGGAATGAATCCCACTTGATCATGGTGGATAATTCTTTTTATATGCTGTTGAAATAAATTGGCTAGTATCTTGTTAAAGATTTTTGCATCTGTATTCATCAAGGATATTGGCTTGTAGTTCTCTTTTTTTGTTGAGTCTCTGTCTGGTTTGGGAATCAAAGTGATGCTGGCTTCGTTGAGTGATTCTGGAAGTTTTCCTTCTATTTCTATTTTTTGAAATAGCTTGAGAAGACTGGATATTAACTCTGCTTTAAATGTCTGGTAGAATTCCCCAGGGAAGCCATCTGGCCCAGGGCTCTTGTTCGTTGGAAGATTTTTGATAACTGATTCAATTTCTTCACTGGTTATGGGTCTGTTCAGGTTTTCTATCTCTTCCCATTTGAATTTTGGTAATGCATGTGTGTTTATGAATTTGCCCATTTCTTCTAGGTTGTCCAGTTTGTTGACATATAACTTTTCATAGTATTTCCTGATAGTTGCTTGTATTTCTGAGGGATTGGTTGTAATAGATCCATTTTCATTCGTGATTTTGTCCATTTGGGTGCTTTCTCTTTTCTTTTTCTTTTTTCCCCCTCTCTTTTCTTTTTGAGAAGCCTGGCTAGAGGTTTATCAATTTTGTTTATTCTTTCAAAAAACCAGCTCTTGGTTTCATTGCTCTGTTCAACTGTTTTTTTTAATTCTATATTATTTATTTCTGCCCTGATCTTTATTATTTTTCTTCTTCTGCTTGGTTTGGGGTGCTCTTGGCACTCTTCTTCTAGTTCCTTTAAGTGTTCTGTTAGATTTTGAATTTTCTCTTTTTCTAGTTTCTTGAAATAGGCCTGGATTGCAATATACTTTCCTCTTAGGACTGCCTTTGCTGCATCCCAAAGTGTTTGGATTGTTGTATTTTCATTTTAATTTGTTTCCATATATTTTTAAATTTATTCTCTAATTGCCTGATTGGCCTAATCATTCTTTAGTAGGGTGGTCTTTAACCTCCATGTTTTTGGAGGTTTTCTAGACTTTTTCCTGTGATTGATTTCAAGTTTCATAGCATTGTGATCTGAAAGTGTGCATGGTATGATCTCAATTCTTTTGTATTTATTGAGGGCTGCTTTATGACCCAGTATATTGTCTCTCTTGGAGAATGTACCATGTGCATTTGAAAAGAAAGTGAATTCCCTAGCCTCAGGATGTAGAATTCTAAATATATCTATCAATTCTATCTGTTCCAATGTCTCGTTCAGGTCCATTGTTTCCTTAGTGATTTTCTGTCTATTTGATCTATCCATTGCTATAAGTGGAATATTAAAATCCCCTGCAATTAGCACATTTTTATCAATAAGATGGTTTCTGTTTGTGTAACTGTTTTATGTGTTTGGGTGCTTCCAAATTCGGTGCATTGATGTTTATAATTGTTAGCTCTTCCTGATGGACAGACCCTGTAATTATTATATAATACCCTTCTTCATCTCTTGTTATTGCCTTTACTTTGAAGTCCAGTTTGTTCGATATAAGTATGGCTACTCTGGCTGTCTTTTGACTTCCAGTTGCATGATAGATATTTTTCCATCCCCTTACTTTCAATCTGAAGGTGTCTTCAGGTCTAAAATGAGTCTCTTGTGGACAGCAAATAGATGAATTTTGTTCTTTTATCCATTCTGCTACCCTATGTCTTTTGAGTGGAGCATTTAGTCCCTTTACATTCAGTGTTATTATTGAAAAATATGGGTTTAGAGTCATTGTGTTCTCTGTAGTGTTCATGCTTGTAGTTGTGTCTCTGGTACCTTGCATTCCTTGCAACATTTTCCTCGTAGAGTCCCTCTTAGAATTTCTTGTAGGGCTGGTTTGGTGGTGATGAATTCTTTCAATTTTTGTTTATTTGGGAAAACCTTTATCTCTCCTTCTATTTTGAATGACAGACTTGCTGGATAAAGGATTCTTGGCTGCATATTTTTCCTGTTCATCACATTGAAGATTTCCTGCCTTTCCTTCCTGGCCTGCCAAGTTTCAGTAGATAGGTCTGTAACCACTCTGATAGGTTTCCCTTTGTATGTTAGGGCCCTTTTAGTCCTAGCTGCTTTCAGAACTCTCTCTTTATCCTTATATTTTGCCAGTTTCACTATGATATGTTATGCCAAAGGTCGATTCAAGTTACGTCTGAAAGAAGTTTTCTGTGCCTCTTGGATTTCAATGTCTATTTCCTTCCCCAGATTGGGGAAGTTCTTGGTTATAATTTGTTCAAGTACCCCTTCAGCACCTTTCTGTCTTTCTTCTTCTTCTTCAGGAATTCCTATGATACGGGTATTGTTCTCTTTGACTGTATCACTCAGTTCTTGAATTCTCCTTTTGTATTCCTGGTTCGGTTTATCTCTCTTTTTCTTGGCTTCCTCTTTGTCTATAATTGTGTCTTCTAATTCACCTATTCCCCTCTCTACCTCTTCAATCTGTGCAGATTATGTACCATTTTATTATGTACCTCATTTATAGCATTTTTAAATTCATCACAACTATTTTTAAGGTTCATAGTTTTTGTAGAAATAGTTGCTCTAATGTCTTCCATGCCTTTTTCAAGCCAAGCGATTAATTTTATGATAATTCTTCTAAATTCTGGCTTATTTATGTTGCTTATATCTGTTTTGAGCAATTCTGTAGCTGTGACTTCTTCCTGGAATTTTTTAGAGGAGAGTTTTTCCGTTTTTTCATTTTGGCTAGCTTTCTGTCTCTTGTCAGTTTTAAACGCTTGTTATGCACTCGGCACCTGTGAGTATTGCTGTACGAAGGGAGGCTCACTGACTGTCCAGGGCCTGTCCGTTCAGGAAGTGTTCTTTTGATGGTGTCCCTTGGTCTGTCTTGTTGTGCCTTTGGTTATTTTATTTCCCTACTAGTATTGAAATTTGGGACTCTCCACCATGTGTATTTTGGCTTGTTTCTTGAGGTAGCCCTGAAAAGGAAAACAGACAAATACACAGGGAACAAAAGCACGCAAGTGCACAGACAAGTCAAACAAACAAGCAAACCATAAGGGAAAAGAAGAAAAAAATCCGGAAGGTGGAGGAGACAAAAACAACAAAAGACAAAGGACAGTCTAAAAGCGTAAAACCAGAAACCCCAGCTACAAATAAAGAGCAGGGTGGAGGTGGTGCAGATGGAAGAGCATATACAAAGAGAGAAGTGACAGGGGTGAGGAGGAAGCAGAGTTGAACCAGGCAGAGAGACAGAAAAGCTACGAGGCTGTCTTCTTAGCAGACTCTGTCTCTTTTCCTCCTAGACTCTTGCAGTTCAGTGTCTTCTGGCTTCAGTCCTTCCTGGTTTTAGAGATGTGGGCTGGCGAAACAGTACGGAGCTCCCTAGTTCTCCGCCATCTTGGGCCCGCTTGGTTCTGATTTTCCTGAACCTTTCTTTCCAGCGGGTCAGAAATATTGCATAGTGTGCTTATTCTGGTAATGTCAATATGTATAGCATTCTTTTAACACAGTTACAGTGTCATTGTATAATAAACACAGTGTTTACCATATATTTCAATAACAATAATGCACACTTAAAAGCGTGACATTCAAAGCCCGTTTTCCTCCCTCTCCTTTTTTGGTTCTGACGTGATAGGTATGCACTGTTAAGGAAAACAAAAACAAGTGGATATGTGTGGCACTTGAAACTCTTTTGACTTTTAACTGCATCATGAGTGTTTGTAGAGTGCCAAGCAGCAGTGCAAAGTGATGAGAGCACACGCATCATCTCTGTTGCAACTGCTCGACTCTGCTGCTGTAGCATAGAAACAGCCATAGACAAGAAGTCATCAGGACTGTGGCCGGGTTTCAGGCCACGTGTATTTAAGCGTGCAGTTTGATAAGTTTTGATGGATGCATGCAAACACCTGTGAAACCATGACCACAGTCGAGATAACCTCCATAACCCCCAAAAGTTTCCTCAAGCCTCTTTGAAATCTTTTTTCCCTCCAGTACTCTCTGTCCCCCTACCCCCTACCATCCCCAGGAAACCACTCCTCCATTTTTCTGTAATTGTAGATTAATTTACATTTTCTAGAATTTTTACATAAATGGAATCATAATATATGCTCTCTTTTCTGTTTTCTTTTCACACAACATAATTACCATGAGATTTATCCATGTTGTTGTGTATGTCAATAATTCTTTCCTGTTTATTACTGCTTAATATTTATTTGTATGGAAATGCCACATTGTATATAAATTCACCTATTGATGGACATTGGGTTGTTTCCAGTTATGTAGTTATGTAGTCTGTTATGAAGAAAACATCTATGAGTAGCACCTGGGTGGCTCAGCCAGTTAAGTGTCCAACTCTTGATCTCAGCTCAGGTCTTGATCTCAAGGTCAGTTCAAGCCCCACACTTCTATAAACATTTATGCACAGGTGAGAGGGGCGCCTGGGTGGCTCAGTCGGTTAAGCCTCCGACTTTGGCTCAGGTCAGATCTCACGTTCGTGGGTTCAAGCCCCGTGTCAGGCTCTGTGCTGACAGCTAGCTCAGAGCCTGGAGCCTGCTTCCGGTTCTGTGTCTCCTTCTCTCTCTGCCCCTCCCCCTCTCATGCTCTGTCTCTCTCTGTATCAAAAATAAATTAAAAAAAAACTATGTACAGGTGAGAATTCATTTGTATGTGAATGTAAGTTTCATTTCTCAGATATAAATATCCAACAACTCAATTCTTGGGTTGCATACTTAGTTTTATAAGTAACTGTTAAATTGTTTTCTAGACTAGATGTACCATCTTATGTTGCCACCAGAAATGTATCAGGGATCAGGTTTCTCTGCACCCTTGCTAGTATTTGATGTTACCGCTACTTTTTGTAAATCTTAGCAGTTCTGGCAGATTTGCAGTGACATCTCATTGTGGCTTTAACTTGTGTTACCTTGATGTCTAATGAAGTTTAACATCTTCTTATGTGTTTACTTGCCATCTGTGTACTTTGGTAGAAGAATGGGCATGCTTTTGTACACTTTCTAATTGGATTTTTTAAAATATTTGGTTTTGGTGCACTTTTTATATTCTTAATACAATATTGTCAGCTATCTTCAAACACGGTTACATTGGGAGCTAAGGTTTTAGTATATCAGTTTTGTAGA
The DNA here is from genome assembly GCF_006229205.1 of Suricata suricatta. Classification (NCBI taxonomy): domain Eukaryota; kingdom Metazoa; phylum Chordata; class Mammalia; order Carnivora; family Herpestidae; genus Suricata; species Suricata suricatta. The sequence continues at coordinate 42,433,696 of NC_043715.1, read as the reverse complement.
ACTACCCCATGAGCCAGAAATCACACTCCTAGGAATTTACCTCCAAAATACAAAAACACTAATTCAAAGGGACACATGCACCCCTATGTTTATTGCAGCATTACTTATAATAGTCAAATTATGGAAACAACTCAATTGCCCATGAATGAGCAAAGGAAAAAAAAGAGAGACAAACCAAGAAACAGACTCTTGGCTATGGAGAACAAATTGATGGTTGCCAGAGGGGAAGTGGGTGGGGGTATGGGAGAAATAGGTGATGGGGATTATGAATGTACTTACCATGATGAGCACTGAGTAATGTATAAAATTGTTGAATCACTGTATTGTACACCTGAAACTAATATAACATTTATGCTAACTATGCTGAAATTAAAATTAAAAAAATTTAATTAAAATATATCAATTTTGGGGGCCATACAATTCAGTCCTTAGCAGTACTCAAATTCACTAGTTATCAGAGGAATGTAAATTAAAGCAATAAGGAGCTATCACTTCCCACTCATCGAATTCACAGAATTTCATAGGATTGATGATATCATGTGCTAACAAGAGGACAAAGGATATTTTTTTCCAACACTGGGATTAGGTGTGTGATTGGATGAAGACTTTGCAGAAGTCAGCAGGGTATTAGCTATCAAAGCGTACAAAGCCCTTCGTACTTGAACCCTGCAGTCCTGCTTCTTGGACTCTATTCTGGAGAAAGCTTGCTCACGTGAACAGAGAAGCGTGCTCAGGGCGTTCTTTGCACAATGGCTTGTGGCAGCCAAAAGGTGGGAATAACCTAGATATCCATCAACAGGAAGTCCTCTTAGTAAACGTGGCCTTCCTTGACATGGCCCACCGGGCGGTGACTTATAAAAAGGGAGAGCAGGGTAGGGGGGGGTTATCTTTTGTGGGAAGTGACTGGAAGAGGGTACAGGAGTCTTCTGGTCTGTACCCTGTTTCAGGAGCAGGTTACATAAGTGTGCGTTTTGTGAAAGTGTGTGGAAGCTTATTGGTATGCACATATGATTTGTACACTCTTATGCACCCCAATAAAAATATTTTTAAAATTAGAGACCCAGTATACTCTTGATTTCGATGAGACTCAGATTCTCAAACTCTTCATTTCAATAAGAAATCTAGCTCTATCATGGGTTATTGGGTGGGAAGTATTATTTTTCTTCTTTTAATTTACATATCCATGGGTTTCATGCTAGTAATCTTCTTCTAACTTAACAAAGAAAATTCAGGGGTGCTTAGGTGGCTCAGTTGGTTGGGTGTCTGACTTTTGATTTGAGCTCAGGTCATGATCTCAGGGTAATGGGACTGAGCCCTGCATCAGGCTCCATGGAGCCTGCTTAAGATTCTCTCTCTATCTCTCTCCTTCTGCCCCTCTCCCCTGCTTGTGTGCATGCTCTCTCTCTCTAAAATATAAATACATAAATAAGTACAAAAAACAGCAAAGAAAATTCAAAAGGACATGTTTCTTCTATAAAATAAGGACATCAGCTTAAGTATTGTTATAAGAGTGATACAATAAATGGGTCATCAGAATTGAAAGCTGTGAGAGAGTAAGAATCACAGTCATAGGACACGGTAATAATGTACAGTGTGAGTGTCCTAAAGTTCGTTAAGTTTTTAGTGGCCGGAAATAAAATTTGTAAAACTAGTTCACGGTATAGAACAGAACTTGCTCTCCAGCAGCTGTTTGTTCTATTGATACTCTCCCTCTTACCCTGCTCAGGATATCCTTATCCTCCCAGGAGGAAGATGGACCTACAGGTTCATGCCAAGTGCTAGAATCCACGAGCTATCATTGAGAGAGAAAAGGCAGGTCTGAGAACATGGGAATGTATCCTTGGGCCAGAAGAAGACAGAGAGGGATAAATCAAAAGTGGAGTACAGGGCATTGAGTGTTGGAGATCTTCAATACTAATAGGAAAAGATCATCAAGACCTAGCGGTAAGCAGAAAAACAGTGTAATGTCAATGTGTGTGGACACAAATGCACATGGAAATGCACAGAACAGTAACTAGGAAGAGTTACAACAAATAAATGGACAGCAGTTACCTTTGAGAGGGGAAAATGATACCACAGCCAGCCATAAAATGAGCTCTTCCATACTGTTTGTATTACTTGAGAATGTATTTTTGTGAACATTGTGTAAATAAAGAAATCCCAAGCAAATAAATAAACAGGTTTAATGATCCAAGGGAGAAAGAGAATTGAAAAATCACCTGCCCTACTTGACCATGGGGGAAATTCTGTTGAAAGCAGTGATAGAATTCTTCGGGAGAGTTTGGGAATGATCAGTGTAGGGGCACACAGATAACTGAGGAAGTAAAACAAAAACAAGGGAAGATGAAGAGGATCAGGAGGAGAAGGAGGGGCAGGAGGGGCAGAATGTGGAAGAGAAGAAGGTAGAGGAAGAGGAGGGAACAAAAAAGGAAAGGGAGAAAAATCTGAAGGATTGCAGGCAAATGGGTTGGTTGGCTGCTGAGTTCAAATATTAGTTTAGCAAGAGTATGTAACCACCAGAACAGTCTAGTAATGGAGTATACTTATACAGGCATAATGAAATGAAAAGCCTGTAAATTGAGTTAAAAATTGTGATCTCATTCTGTGGGAGATAGTGGAGAGAGAGAAGAGTGGATAGAATTGTTAAATCTGCATGTGTCATTATAAACTGATGATGTTTCAAGCTGCAAGACTATACATTTTGTTTGTTTTATATTTACCTGATAGCAAATACCAGATAAATGCCTGAGAGTGGAATACAGGTTAGGGGGATTAAGAGAGCTGGAATGGGGACGATTGGCTGGCTTTCCAAGTCTTGTAACACAGTGTGACTTTTTTGGACCTGGCTGTTCACGCTGACATGGTCCATTCTGATTCCACATGGCTTTGCAGCTGAGTGGGACAGGTCCAGCTTTCTGGGCTTCTCTGGGGAGGGACAGGCATGACTGACCTTCTATTTTTTTTAATTTTTTAAAAAGATTCATTTATTATTGAGAGACAGAAAGAGACAGCATGAGCAGGAGAGGGGCAGAGAAAGAGGGAGACAGAGAATCAGAAGCAGGCTCCAGGCTCTGAGCTGTCAGCACAGAACCTGATGCAGGGCTCAAACTCATAAACTGTGAGATCATGAGCTGAGCCGAAGTCAGAGGCTTAACCGACTGAGCCACCCAGGCGCCCCATAACTGACTTTCTAGACCTACCAACAAAGCAGACATCCAGAACTAATCCCCTCTCCAGACATGCCCGTAACATGGAGCATTGTCCCATAAGCACATGTAATTCACACAGATACCCAGGATCTTGGAGGACACAGATACAGCATCATGACAGTTAAGATTAAGGTTAACTATGGACTAAGACCTTTGTTGTTTCCTTCACTCTTTGTTATTTCCTTATAAACTGCCCAACAAAATGGGTCTGTCTGTTGGGCATGATTTCAAGTAGCAACCCCAGATGTCCGAGAAATGTAACTCTATTTTCCCTCATCTTCACTAGTTAGGGTGGATTGAATTATGAAATAGATAGGCCAGATACATGATGGCACAATATATATTTCCTGCTCAACCAGGGGGGCAGTTGGGGAAACAGAGACTGTTCCTGCAGTTGTTCAGAAATGAAGGCTGACGGGAGTTCTTCCTCTTTATGATTTGTGGCCTTCAAAGCACCATGGTGTCACTTGGCCAGTCAGCTAGGGGAAGAAGCATGTGGAGGAAAGTGCCCATGGGAGATGTTTCAAAGCGAGGGCTGTTTGTGGCACACATCACTTCTGATAGGAGCGATTCCATAGAGCCAAAGACAGTCTCATGGCCAAACAGGGGAACCTAGGAAATGTGGCTTAGTAGTGCTCCCAGGAGGAAAAGATGAGCCTTGGTAGAGTTAGCAGTCTTTTCCACAGCTCTTTCTATTGATAATCCCCATTCTCCTTCATTGTGGCAATTTAATTCTGCTAAGTCTAGGGTTTCTGATCTGAACTTGGAGTTGTTCATGAAGTTAGGATACCAGTAGGAAACGCTCAGTGTTTGTCATCCGTGGTGTCAGCCTAGATCTCTGTTTTCCTTCACTCTGGATGGCTCCTGTGTTATCCCTGGCTCCCCTCTGCTAGTTACTCCCACCCTGGTACTTTGCATTTCTGTAAAACCCACCTCCTTCTCACCAAACTGAGACATGGGCTACCCTACTTGGCTATCTAGGGCCATTTCTTCCTAGACCTCCCTACCATGCAGCATATTTTCTTTGTGACCTTGCAGCCTTTACAGGACTTAGTTGTGAAAAGGTAATACAAATAGTATCTGGGATCTTTGACACCACACCACTTCCCACACCCCTTCCCAAGATGCAAGCCTCAGGGACTTGCATACAATCTCTCTTTCTCTACTTCTATTCCTTTCAGGATTGGAGGAGGGGTGATCTCCATCAGCTCTTCCACCAAATCTATTGTTTATTTCTTGAGGTCTTTCCACTCTTCCCTTGACAATTTGACTTTTGGATCTCAAAAGCTGGAGGAGGGTTCTGTTTGTCTAGAAGAAGCAGGGATAGGCAACACATAGTTCCAGTGAAATACAGACACTGCCTTAGAAACAAATACACCCACACACATGAGAAGCTGGAACATTCCCTTCCTTTTTATTTTATTTTATTTTTTTTTCTGAAAGAGCAGGCCAGTATCATGGGGCTAAGCACATCTAGGGCATGAAAGTGAGGACCCTCAAGGTGGATGAAGATGGCTCCAGTGGCCAAGAGGATGAGGTAGCACGATGTCCCTGGGCTAGTGGGTTGCTTGGATGTTGAGTTCCTTGGCTGATAGGTTTTCTGGCTAGAAGACGTGTTAGCTGTTGGTTTCTTGCATGATGGCTGATTTGGATGGTTAGGGTCTTGGTGGGTAAGTCCTATTTGAGGTGGACTCATGGAGTACTTGGCCTGGACTTCATATAAGTAGGGTGTAGGCATAAATGAGGCCTAAACCAATGAGTATGGCAAATACATCCAGCCAACCAGTTCGGCTTGAGTTGATGTAAGCATCTTCCCATTCGCTGTTCTTGTTGGCCTGCTGAGTCTGTAGGGATGGGAGCTTTAGGTGTGGGTTTCTGAGTTGAACCTTGTGACACCCTTGGGGAAGGGCTGGGGACCAAAGGTCACTGAGGGAAAACCTACCCAGGTCCCAGGGCAGAAACAGGTGCAAGGGGCAGTAGAGGGCAGGATGGGCATGGCAAAGGCATTGTTTTACCTTGTGACTGAAGAATATAGCTATTAATCCAAGGGGAGGGAAAACAATTACGGCCAGGATGGTCAAACACATGTAATTCGGGGCATAAAATGCCAGTTCTTCAGGTGTCTGTCTTTCCTCTAGTGGCTTCTGTGGGGCGTCTGCAGCAGGCGGGGCTCCAGCAGGCGGGGCGTCTTTAGCGGGGGGCACGTCTTTATCGAGTGGGGCATCTTTAGCGGGTGGGGCGCGTTTTGGGGGCATGATCTTCCACCCGAAGACAGATCCTGAGTGTCTTGAAAACAGAGAACCAAACCCACTATACCTCCCCTAGGTTAAACTTGAGACTCCAGCATCCCTGGCCTCCAAATGTTAAAAGGCCACTTCTTCACAATGGAGAAACCAGTACCTCAAGTTCTGATTGGCTGTCTGCATAAGGGGGCGTGGCCCCACAATTCTCTGCTTCTCCAGGACTCTGAGCTTGGAGCCAGGTTCCATCCTCTTTCAGGACATTGACTCCACCCGTCCTGATAGGGTTTGGTTGGGAACTATAAAATGGGATCCTAGCCCCTCCTTGCTGCAGACCCTAATCTGCAGACTCCACAGGAGGGCAGTAGAGTCACTTCTCTAGATGAAAGAGAGGAAGTAGACAAGCCCTGTAAGAAAACTAGGAGATTACAAATAGGAGGGAAGGAAAAGGAATAATGTCAATAATTATAAAAATATTGATTTAGAGAAGAATTCTTTAGTCCATATTGACTGAAAAAGAGAGAAAGGTGAAAAGGGGGGAAGGCCTTAAAGTAGAATGTCACCTAATAAGTGTAGATGAAATGATGGAACTGCGAGATCACCATTGTGGTAGGCAGAGAGTTCTGTGATGGCCTCAAGATTCCTGCTCCCTGGCGTACACACACTTTCCCCCAAGTATTGGTTCAAGTACTAGTCTACATGCTGCTGTGGAGGGATTTTGTACCTGTAGTTAAATTCTCCAATCAGTTAACTTTAATAGAGGGAAAATGTCCTCCATGGGACAACATTAATCCAGTGAGTTCTTTAAAATTTTTTTAAAAATGTTTTTATTTATTATTGAGATAGGGAGAAACACAGCATGAGTGGAGGAGGGGGCAGAGAGAGAGGGAGACACAGAATCAGAAGCAGGCTCCAGGCTCTGAGCTGTCAGCACAGAGCCTGGTGCGGGGCTCGAACCCGTGAACCGTGAGATCGTGACCTGAGCTGAAGTTGGCAGCTTAACCGACTGAGCCACCCAGGCGCCCCTCCAGTGAGTCCTCAAAAGGGACAATGTCTTACTGGCAAAAACGAGTCAAGGCATGGGTTCGAGTGCAGTCAAGAGAGAGTCTCCATTGCTAGCTTGAAGATGGAGACTACATGGCAGGGAAATGCAGGCAGCTTCTGTCTGAAGTGGCTCCCATCTGGTAGTAAGGAAACGGCACCTTAGTTCTATAATAGTGAGGGTCTAAATTCTGTCATGACCATATCTGATTGGAGGAGGATCCTACCTCCAAATGAGAACACAGACTAGCCAACACCTTGGCTTTAGAATCTAGCCATTCTGATCTACAGAACTGTGAGTTAGTCACTAAGTTTGTGGGAATCTGTTATGCATCATTAGAAAGCCAGCAGCCATTTCAAACACCATCGTGAGTACTGACTCAGGAAAGAACTATCAATGGACTAGTACCACTGGGTTTTAGCTGATAGTTCCCTTAGCTGGTAGTTTTAAAGGAGTGGAGAGTGTGAGAAACCAATTTGTAGGGAGTTGTAAGTGGGTGGGAGATGACAGTGAAATCCACAAAAACAGATTCCAATGTGGTTTGTTAATGACACAGCTGTATTTAGGCACAAGCAAAGACCTAGAAGCACCAAGAACAGCAACAACACACACAATCCAGGGGTCAGGAAAGTCTTCTTGGAATGCGTTAGGAAAAGTGATCTCTTGTACACAGTCTTTCAACATCCTTTTGCCACATGAGAACGGGCCTTGGGCCTGGAACACTTTCTGACCAAGAGATAAATAGCCCACACAGTGTATGGAGGGCTGTTCAACTCATGCAGGAATACCTGTCCCAGTGTCAGGCTCATTGTGTATTCCTTTGTTCTGCTTGAGTACCTATGCACTCAGGTACAACCCCAGGTTTAATATTTCAGACTCCATGAAGGGGGGAACAGGGTCCTTCCACTGCAGCACAAGAGGAGTTGATAAAGGCAAATTGCACCTGCTGCCCAGACACCCACTCCTGGAGATGATCTTTCTCTGTCTCTTCTTTATGTGAGTAAAAGTGTCCCATCCAGTACTTGACTGTGTTGCATTTTCCTTGGCAACTCTGATACCAAGATGCAGTAGAAAGAAGTGTTTGGACTTCTATTTCTGGTGGTTGGCAGTGTAATGATCTTTGCTATCCTCCATGTAATTGGAGTCCTCTCCTTGTATTGGTAACCAGTTCATGGTCTTCTGCTTGACAAAATGAATTAGCTCAGAGCATTTTAAGGGGGAAGGTGGATATTCCAGAGCAAAAAAATATGAGGTGGGGGGGGGAATGTACTCAAGGTTGGGTGGGATGAAGAACGCATATTGGTTTCCAGGAGGTCCCTTGAATGGTGAGAACCTTGGGTTGGGGGTGGGGTCCTCTTGCCTAATGAATCCTTGGTCTGAGGTGGTTTTGGTATCATAAGTTTCTGGGTTTTGAATTCTTGAGTTCATGTACCCCTTGTCAGGTGAATCCCTCTACTGAGGTCATCTTTAGCTGGTGGACCCCTTGGCTGGAGGGCCGCCTAACCAACAAGAGGCTGAACATAGAAACTGAACTGATGTGCGTATAATGGCGTATATACTCAAGAAAAAGCATTTGACATGAATTTGTCCTTGTTGTGTAAATTTTGCTTCCCAGATGCTTTCTTGATCTATTGGGGAGTGATGGTAGAAGGAATGTGTGACTTTATAGAATGAATTGAGAGAACTATTCAGGATTTCCATGAAGGTAACAGAGCCAGGACATCTCCCACCTCCAGTGGTCAGTTCTTGGCAGAAATAGATGCAGGAGTGGGGAATGGGTGGTATACTCCGGAGGTTAGGTCTTGGCAGTGGGGGCAGTGCCCCAGTCTTCATAGTGTAGTCAACATCTGGGATTCCAAAAGAGAAGTTATGATGACTAAAGACAGTAGGCAGATTTGATGACTATCCCTCTTTAGTGTGTATCTCTTGTGTCCTGTTCTTTTTCTTCTTTCATATTCTCTCTCTCTGTCCTTTCTGTGTATATTAGTTTTCTTGGCTTTGGCAGTTGGATTTCTATTTCTAGAAAGTAAGAGATTTGGCCAAAGTCCTTAGTAGTAAGGGACAAGCTACCTCCTTCTGAGTCTTAGCTACAAGTCTGAAAGCATCACTTGCTTTTCCATGATTGAGATAGTCAAGCTCTAACTCTATCTTATCTTTACTTTAAACTCCTGACTGGTTTATCAAACTTTGACATGCTGACTACTCACCTAAGTATGCCTAGAGGGCCTGCTTTCTGATTGGTTTTATCTTCCCGGGGCAAATATGGAAAGGTATTGGTCCAAGGAAGCCTCCTTCAGTACCCATAGTGCCAGCTTCCCAAAATGCCCCATGGCTCTGGGGAGTGGGAGAGGAAGGGAGGCATTTGGGCCAGAGTTGGGAAAGGGCCAGGAAAGGTCTCAGAAAGGAGGGCACGGACAAGCATGTTAAGACTTGAGGTATACCCTCTGGATTTAAGGGCAGGGAGGTGTTAATACCTTTGGTAAGGGCAATTTCAGAGGATCAGTGGAGGAGGGGGGACAGGGGGCATATTTCAGGGACCTAAATGGTTTGCAAGAGGAGGGGAGTGTAGGGGCACCTGAGTGGCTCAGTCAGTTAAGCATTGGACTTCGGCTCACGTCATGATCTCATGATTTGTGAGTTTGAGCCGCATGCCAGGCTTTGTGTTGACAGCTCAGAGCCTGGAGCCTGCTTCAGATTCTGTCTCTGTCTCTCTCTCTCTTTCAAAAATAAATAAATATTAAAAAAAGAAGAGGGAGTGTAGACAGAGTGTAGATATCACTTTCCAAAACTCTGTAGGTGAAGGAGAAAGGAAAGCCTGAGAAGAATGTGGGTTCCAGTTCTGGGGCACCACAGGGACAATGCCCAACTTCAGAGAGCCATGGATTTCTTGTGAAGTGTGGAAGTGGGAATGATTTAGACATTTGCTTCAGTAAGTTTATTGATAAATGGCCAAAAAATGCAAGACTGGAGTAGGAGCAGGGGAGTGAGAGTGTTTTTTTTTTTAAGATGGGAGGGACTTGGGCATATTCCACTGGATGGAAATTTTGAAAAGAGAGTAGCATGGTCTCATGTCTGCCTCTCCTTTTGTCTATGCAGTTATAAATGAGCCAACAATCAAACCCAGATTCATAGTTTGAAGGGGATGAGGGGGTCAAGGAGAGTGGATTTTGGGGTTTTGGTTTTTTTTGGTTTTGGTGGGAAAGATGAGATAGACAGTGAACCAGTGAGAGAGGGGATGGAGATGGGGGAGAGAGGGTTTAGTGGGGGTGAGGACATTTGTTTGTTCTCCCTATAGCCTTAACATCTAGAACAGGAACTGACATAAAGTAAGTGCCCAATAAATGTGAACTGAATCAACATGCCTGGGCCTTGGAACCAGGCTACGTAGGTTTGAATCCCTGATATGCCACTAACTCAATGTGTTGCATATGCAAGTCATTTAATATCTCTGTGCATGTTTTCTTGCCTTTGAAATAGGGTTAATAATGCTTGGTGGCTTGGTTGAGCCTCTGACTCAATTTTGGCTCAGGTCATGATCCCAGAGTTGTGGGATCGAGCCCTGTGTCAGGTTCTGTGCTGGGCATGGAGCCTGCTTAAGATTCTCTCTCTCCTGGGGTGCCTGGGTGGCTCAGTTGGTTAAGCCTCTGACTTTTGACTTTGGCTCAGGTCATGATCTTGTGGTTTGTGGGTTCAGGCCCCACATTGGGTTCTGCACTGACAGTGCAGAGCCTGCTTCAGCTTCTCTCTCTCTCTCCCTATCTCTCTGCCTCTCCCTGGCTTGTGGGCACATGTGTGCATGGGCTCTCTCTCGAAAATAAAAATAAAAATAAAATTAAAATAAAATAAAATAAAATAGGGATAATAATGGCTTCTCCCTCATTTAGTTGTGAGGATTAACTAAGTTAATGTATGTAAAATGCAAAGAACTGTGCCTGGCACATAGTGGGCATTATATAAGATGGTGATGATGGTGGTGATATTGATGAAGGAGGAAGAGAAGAGGAAGGAAGAGGAGGAGGAGAAGAATGAAGGGATTCAGAGCACGTGGGAGCCATTCCTCACATTGGGAAGGGGGGATGAAGTGTGTATGGATGCAGATAAAACATAGACCCTATGCCTTAATCACAGATGGTGTCATTGCAAGGAAAAAACACCCCCCAAAACTAGCTTAAGAAGTGAAACTTCTTATAGGGCTACTGGGCCCTCTCAGAGCCATCTAAAGAGAGGATATTCAGTATAGCAGGCATATCAATCAGAGTTCAGTCAGGAAAATAGACACCATAGGTATTTCCAACAGAGGGGATTTGAAACAGGGATTGGAATCCTATAAAAGCCAAGAGTAAAGGCTACGGTAACTCCATTCCTATTTTAAGACCTGGAAGACAATAAGGAAGAGGTAGGATTAGGGAAGGAGCTGCATGACTGATGATCAGACCTCTGAAGATAAGGTACATCCTATGGATTTTGAGGATGTCATGCTAAGTGAAATAAGTCAAGTGGAGAAGGACAGATACATATATTTGCACTCATAGGTCTAACAGGAGAAACCTAACAGAGGACCATAGGGAGGGGAAGGGGGAAAGAGAGCTGGAGAGAGAGAGAGAGAGAGAGAGAGAGAGAGAGAGAGAGAGAGAGAGAGAGAGAGAGGGACCCAAATCATGAGAGACTATTGAATACTGAGAACGAACCGAGAGCTGAAGGGGGAGGGGGAGGGGAGAAGGGAGTGATGGTCATGGAGGGGGGCACTTGTGGGGAGAAGCACTGGGTGTTATATGGAAACCAATTTGACAATAAACTATTATTTAAAAAAACACACAGGTAAAAAAAGAAAAGATAAGGTACATCCTAATGATTAAATAGTAGGACCCCCAAGTAGGTGATGCCCTGATGTTCTTTAGATGTCTGGTGTGTGGCACTACTGGCAGGGGAGGGCACATAGAATGCTTGTTACTAACTGGCAGGGGGGCATCACCTAAGGACTGATGATGACCCTAAAGCATCAGTTCTCAAACTTTTTGGTCTCAGGACCCTTTTCACTCTTAAATTTTTTGAGACTCCCCCCAGAAACTTTTGCTTATATGAGTTGCATCTATTGGTATTTTCTGTACTGGGATTAAAGCTGAAAAATTATTTATTAATTTAAAAAAAGATAAAAAACCCTTTACATGCTAATAACAAATAACACTGTTGTCATGAAAATAACTATATTTTCCAAAACATTTGTGAGCAGAGTAGCATTGATTTACATTTTTGCAAATCTCTTCATGTCTGGCTGAATAGAAGATAGTGAATTCTCATATCTGCTTCTATATTTAGTCTATTGCTGTGTATCACACATCATGTAGATCTTGCAAAACTCTGCACACTCATGAGAAAATGAGAGTGAAAAAAGCAAATCGACATCTGTATAAGGAAAAACACAGTATTTCTTTCTGTTTGTCTTCTTTATTATTCACAGAACACTACGCTTCTGATACTTCTGGTCACCAAATATGTAGGGATTTTTCCCACAGCAAGCAATTCTGTGGCACCAGCTGGAGGTCCTACAGTTTAATTCTCTCACTGTCTACCTGGACATAGCATCAGATTTTACAGGTTAGGGTCTCAGTCCCTCAAGACTGCTGCTTCTCTTCAGATGCCAACTGCAAGTAGTAGGAACACAGGTTCCCCACAACTTCTGTCTAACTTGGCTACCCATTGGAGTTCTTATGACCTCCTCCCCCCCTGGGATCTCCACACATAAAACTATGCAAAATCAGTGAAATATATTAAAGAAGACCTAAATACAAGGAAGGATTAGACCATGTTCATGGATTGGAGACCATATTGTAAAGATGTCCACTCCCCCAATTGATCTACAGAATATTTTGGGAAGTGGTTGGATACTATTAAGCTAATTCCATATTGCAAAGATGTCCATTCTCCCAGTTGACCTATAGAACTTTGGGGGGGGGGGAGTGGATACTGTTAAGCTAATTCTAAAATGTATATGGAAATCCAAAGGCTTAAGAAGAGCCAAGACAATCTTGAGGAAGAAAAACAAAGTTGGCAGACTTATTGTAACAAATGGCCAGTCTTACTTGAATTTTATAGTAATTAAGATGTTGTGGTGTTGGAGTAAGGATAGACATGTTGGCTAATGCAATAGCGTCTAGAAACAGACCCACATATATGTGGTCAGTTGATTTATGGCAAAAGCGGCACTGGAGTATAATGGGTATAGGATGTTATTTTCCTTTTTTAAAATATATTTTTTAACATTTACTTATTGTTAAGAGACAGAGGGAGACAGAGTGTAAGCAGAGAAGGGGCAAAAAGAAAGGGAGACATAGAATCTGGGTCAGGCTCCAGGCTCTGAGCTGTCATCACAGAGCCCAATGCAGGGCTGGAACCCACGAACCATGAGATCATGTCCTGAGCCAAATTGGACACTTAACTGACTGAGACACTCAGGCACCCTAGGATGTTATTTTCAATAAATGATGCAGGGTGAATTGTGTATCTGTATGGGAATAATTTAATCTAGATCCAACCTCACACTATATGCAGAAACAAATTCCAGAATGATTACTGATCTGAATATGAAATGTAACATAGTTTACCTTCTAGAAGATAACATAGAAGACAATTTCAGGGTTTTAGACAAGGACAGATATCCCAAATAGGACACAAAACTAAACATGAGGAAAAGACTGATGAATGGGACTACATTAAAATGAATATTTCTATTTTTCCCAAAATGCCATTAAAAGAGTAAAAAAGCAAAGTCACAGCATAGGAAAATATACTTGTGCTATGTATATAAATGGCAAATGTCTTATACCTAGAAAACATGTAGAATTTATATAACTTAAAAACAAAAATAAGGGCATCTGGGTGGCTCAGTTGGTTAAGCATCTGACTTCGGCTCAGGTCAGGCTCTCACTATTGGTGAATTTGAGTCCTGCATTGAGTTTGTTGCTGTCAATGCAGAGCTTGCTTCAGATCTTCTGTCCCCCTGTCTCTCTGCCCTCCTCCACTCACTTACACTCTCAATCTCAAAATTAAATAAATGTTAAAAAAAAAAGATATTTGGGGTGTCTGGATGGTTCAGTCAGTAGAGATTGCGACTCTTGATTTCAGGGTCATGAGTTCAAGCCCCCACATTGGGTGTAGAGCTTACTTAAAAAAATAAAGATATTCAACAATTAGACAAATAACCCAATTTCTTAAAGAAGCAAAGGATTTCAACAGACATTTCTCCAAAGAAGATGTACAAGTGGCAAATAAGCACATGAAAAGACGTTCAGGATCATCAATCATTGGGGAAATGCAAATCAGAACTACAGTGAGGTATCACTTGACAACAACTATAGTAACTCATTTTTTTTTTTTTAAAGAAAATAACCAGTGTAGGTAAGGATGTGGAGAAATTAGGACCCTTATTCACTGCTGGTGGGAATGTGAAGTGGTGCGGCTGCCTCTTTAAAAATGTGGACTTCCAGAGCGGCTGCACCAGTTTACATTCCCACCAGCAGTGTAGGAGGGTGCCCGTTTCTCCACACCCTCGCCAGCATCTATAGTCTTCTGACTTGTTCATTTTAGCCACTCCGACTCTCATGAGGTGATATCTCAGTGTGGTTTTGATTTGTATTTCCCTGATGATGAGTGACGATGAGACACATTGTTTCATGTGTCTGCTGGCCATCTGGATGTCCTCTTGGGAGAAGTGTCTGTTCATGTCTTCTGCCCATTTCTTCACTGGATTATTCATGTTTCAGGTGATGAGTTTGGTGAGTTCCTTGTAGATTTTGGATACTAGCCCTTTATCCAATATGTCATTTGCAACTGTCTTTTCCCATTCTGTCGGTTGCCTATTAGTTTTCTTCATTGTTTCCTTTGTAGTGCAGAAGCTTTTTATCTTGATGAGATCCCAACAGTTCATTTTTTGCTCTTGATTCCCTTGCCTTTGGGGCTGTGTTGAGCAGGAAATTGCTGCGGTTGAGGTCAAAGAGGCTGTTTCCTGCTTTCTCCTCTAGGGTTTTGATGGTTTCCTGTCTCACATTGAGGTCCTTCATCCATTTTGAGTTTATTTTTGTGTATGATGTAAGAAAGTGGTCTGGTTTCATTCTTCTGCATGTTGCTGTCCAGCTCTCCCAGCACCACCTGTTAAAGAGGGAGTCTTTTTTCCATTGGATACTCTTTCCTGCTTTGTCCAAGATTAATGGGCCATATATTTGTGGGTCCAGTACTGGGTTCTCTATTCTATCCCATTGGTCTATATGTCTGTTTTTGTGTTAATACTATATTGCCTTGATGATGACAGCTTTGTAGTAGAGGCTAAAGTCTGGGATTGTGATGCCTCCCATTTTGGTTTTCTTCTTCAATATTACTCTGACTACTCAGGGTCTTTTGTGGTTCCATACGAATTTTAGGGTAGTTTGTTCTACCTTTGTGAAGAATGCTGGTGCAGTTTTGATTGGGATTGCATTGAATGGTAGATTGCTTTGGGGAATAATGACATTTTAACAATATTTATTCTTCTGATCCATGAGCATGGAATGTTTTTCCATTTCTTTGTGTCTTCTTCAATTTCTTTCATAAGTTTCCTTTAGTTTTCATCATACAGGTCTTTTACATCTTTGGTTAGGGAAAACAGTGTGGAGGTTCCTCAAAAAATTAACACTAGAACTCCCCTATGACCCAGCAATAGCACAGCTAGGGATTTACCCAAGGGATACAGAAGTGCTGATGCATAGGGGCACATGTACCCCAATGTTCATAGCAGCACTTTCAACAATAGCTAAATCATCAAAAGAGCCTAAATGTCTATCAACTTATGAATGGATCAAGAAGATGTAGTTTATCTATACAATGGAGTACTACATGGCAATGAGAAAGAATGAAATATGGCCATTTGTGGCAATGTGGATGGAACTCGAGGGTGTCATGCTAAGTGAAATAAGTCAGGCAGAGAAGGACAGATGCCATATGTTTTCACTCATATGTCTAACAGGAGAAAATTAACAGAGGACCATGAGGAGGGGAAGGGGGGAAAAAGTTAGGGAGAAGGAGGGAGGCAAATCATTAGAGACTCTTGAATACTGAAAACAAACTGAAGACTGAAGGGGGAGGGGAAAAGGGGAAAGGGGGTGATGGACATGGAGGAGGGCACTTGTGGGGAAGAGCACTGGGCATTATATGGAAACCAACTTGACAATAAACTTAAAAAAATGTGGACATTATTATTATTCAGGTATGGTGGGGCCAAAAGATCAGGAGATGATTGTCATTGAAACGATAGTCTGGTGAGATGCCTGGGTGGCTCAGTCAGTTGAGTGACTGACTTTTGATTTTGGCTCAGGTCACAATCTCACGGCTATGAGATAGAGCCCCACATCAGGCTCTGCACTGACAGCATGGATCCTGCTTGGGATTCTCTCTCTCCTCTCTCTGCACCTCCCCTGCTCTTGCACAACCTCTCTGTCTCTCTCAAAATAAATAAATAAGCATTAAAAGAAAGATGGATTGTTATTCATAGTTCCTAAGAGTAGAGGGCACACTGTACCATGCAAGACAATGCTGGGAAGTGCCAGGGTCATCCAGGAGTCAGAGGAAGTGAGGGGGAAATACATGCAAGAGATATTTTTCTTTTTTTCTTTTAGAGAGAGAGTGTGTGAGCAGGGGAGAGAGGTAGAGTGGGGGAAAGAGAGAGAGAGAGAGAGAGAGAGAGAGGAGAACATTAAGCAGGTTCCATGCTCAGCGCAGAGCCCAACATGGGGCTTGATCCCATGACCCTGGGATCATGGCCTGAGCCAAAGTCAGGAGTCAGACACTCAGCGGACTAAGCCACCCTGGCGTCCCAAGAGCCTTTCTTGTGGTTTTGGCAGGAAAGGCATGGCAAAGCATGGCAAGCAGGCTAAAGATAGACCTGTTTTAATCATTTCATTGGGCTCTGAACAGAGGCTGTTTCCAGTCTTCTGGTACAGGGTGCTGGGTGACGAGGGTAGAGGGGTAGTGGCTGGAGTGTAAGAGCCCGTGAGAGCCCACGCAGAAGGTGGTTGGGGTAGGCTCTCGACTGGTTGGTTTGCATAGCAAAGGCATGCTCCCAGGGGAGTCATTTGCTATCTCCAGGAATTAGCTAGCTCTGGGAGAAGAAGTCTTTCCTGGGTCAGCAAGGCCCCAAAATGTCAAAGCATCAAAATAAAAAGACATGCTTAGTACATTGCTGTGGAAAAAGTTTGGCGGTTCTTTAAAAAGTTCAACATAAATTTATCACATGAACCGGCAATCCAGTCCTAGGTATATACCCAAGAGAAATGAAAACAAACACATCAGTATTATTCATAACAGCCAAAAAGTAAAAACAACCCAAATATCTATGAACACATTAGAAGATAAACAAAGTGTGGTATTATCCATACAATGGAGTATTACTCAGCCATAAAAAGGAATGGAGTACTTCTCTGTGCTGTCATGTGAATGAACACTGAAAACAGTACGCAAAGTGAAAGGAGTCGGACACACAAGGCTGCAGACTGCATGATTCCATTGACATGAAATGTCCAGAATAGACTAATCCATAGAGACAGAAAGAAGATTAGTGGTGGCCAGGGCATGGGAGTAGAGATGGGAGTGACTAATAGATAAGAGTTTCCTTTTTGGGGTGATGAAAATGGCCTGGAATTAGACAGTGGTGATGGTTGTCTAACCTTGTGAATGTACTAGGATCCACTGAATTATCTACTTCGGAATGGGAATTATATCAATACATGCCTATATCCATAACCCAGAAAGATAGACAACATCATTACAAAATTGGCCAAAGGCTAGAATATCTGATATACAAAAGAGAATATAGGGGTGCCAGCTGGCTCAGTCGATAGGGACTGCAACTCTTGATCTCGGGGTAGTAAATTTGAGCCCCACATTGGGTATGGAGATTACTTAAAAATAAAATCTTTTAAAAAAGAACGAACAGGTTATGATATAGTCATGTAAGGAAATACTATGCAGTGAAGAGGAGGAACAAACTTAAAGATATATCCTTTATGATTCCTTTTATATGAAATTCTGAATTAGCCAAATCTATTAGCTAATTACTATAGCAAGTAGAATAATAGCATATAGTTGGGATTTGTATACTTAAAATTTTTTTTAATATTTATTTTTGAGAGAGAGAGAGAAAGAGAGAGAGAGAGAGAGAATGTGAATATGAATGTGAATGGGGGAGGGACAGGAAAAGGGGGAAACACAGAATCTGAAGCAGGTTCCAAACTCTGAGCTGTCAGAACAGAGCCTGGTGTGAGGCTCGAATCCATGAGTTGTGAGATCATGACCTGAGCCAAAGTTGGACACGTAACTGACGAAGCCTCCCAGGTGCCCCATGGGATTTGTATATTTTTTATGTATGTATGCATGTTCTACTTCAACAAAGCGTACCTAAAAACTTATTCTTATATTCTTATAAGAAACTTCCAGTCTATTTTTATAGAGCACTGTACCATTTTTCATTCCCGCCAGCAATGAGTTCTCCATGTCCTCGTGAATACTTGATGTTGTCAGCCTTTTTTACTTGAACCATCCTAATAAGTATACGGTGGCATGTCATCAAAGTTTAATATGCATTTCCCTAATTGCTAATGATTTTGAATATTTTTTCTGTGTTTATTTGATGTTCTTACAGCCTCTTTATTGAAGGATTTGTTCAAATCTTCTATTTAAAAAATTAATGTTTATTTATTTTGAGAGAGAGCAGAGAGAGAGAGAGAGAGAGAGATTGCAAGCAGAGGAGGGACAAAGAAAGAGGGAGAGAGATCTGCACCATCAGTGCAGAGCCTAACTCAGGGCTTGAACTCACCATCTGTGAGATCATGACCTGAGCCAAAATCAAGAGTCAGATGGTTAACTGACTGAGCCACCCAGGCACCTGTTTAGCCCATTTTTAAATTGGATTGTTTCCTTCCTGTAATTCGGATACAAGTCTTTTTTCATGAGGATTTTCTTCTATGTTTTCAGAAGTCTGATTATGGTGTGTGTGTGTGTGTGTGTGTGTGTGTGTGTGTGTGTGTGTGTTTCTTTAGGTTTATCCTGTTTGGGATTCATTGAGCTTTTTTAGAGCTATAAGTTTATGTCTTTCACCAATGGGAAGTTTACAGCCATTATTGTTTCATGTTTTTTCCTACAGCACACTCCTCTCCTTCTGAAACTGTGATGACATGAATGTTAGACTTTTTGATATTGTCCTACAGGTCTTTGAGGCTCTGTTAATTTTTCTTAATGTTTTTCTCTGTTATCTAAATTAGGTAATTTTTATTTAACTGCCTTCATGTTTATTGATTCTTTCTTCTGTCATCCTTATGGGCTATTGAGTTCATCTAGTGATTAGGAAGATTTTTTCAGTTCATTGCATTTTTCAGTTCTAAAATTTGGTTATTTAAAATTTTTAAGCACTTTTTAAAAATGTTTTATTTATTTTTGACACACAGAGAGACAGAGCATGAGAGGGGGAGGGGCAGAGAGAGAAGGAGACACAGAACCTGAAGCAGGCTCCAGGCTCTGAGCTGTCAGCACAGAGCCTGACGCGGGCCTTGAACCCACAAACGTGAGATCTGACCTGAGCCGAAGTCAGAGCCTTAACCGACTGAGCCCCCAGGCGCCCCTAAAATTTTTTTTAATGTTTATTTATTTTTAAGAGAGAGAAAGTGAGAGAGCATGCACATGAGTGGGGGAGGGGTAGAGAGAGAGGGAGACACAGAATCCAAAGCAAGCTCCAGGCTTCAAGCTGTCAGCACAGAGCCCAATGCGGGCCTCCAACTCAGGAACGGTGAGATCATGACCTGAGCCAAGTCAGACACCTAACCAACTGAGCCACCCAGGCGCCCCAAAGTATTTTAAAATTAAAGTTATGGACGTCATTTTTTTTCAGACATAATGATATTGCACACTTAATAGACTACAGTATAGTATAAACATAACTTTCATGTGCAGTGGAAAACAAAAAATTCATTTGACTTACTTTATCGTCATATTGACTATTTTAGTGGTCTGGAACCCCACCGGCAATATCTCTGAGATATGGCTGTAATTTATGAGACTATCTCTTAGTTTGCAAACAGAAATTTTTCCAAGTCTCATTTTTGTTTACTTCTGACTTTTTGGTATTGTTTAAGGAACTCTATGTTTTAGAATATCTATTTGTAGGCAGGTCCTTGATACATTTTGTAAATATTTCTTTGATGAAACTAAAGAAGGTGCACTAACTATTTTCAGTTTTAACTTTCTAAATAACTCTCTGATTGTACTTACTAGTTAAATTATTCAAATCCTATACTTATGTGTACATTCTTTTTCTACTTCACTTTCAAATTTTCTAAGAGGTATATTTAAATCCTTGTAAATTTAGTGGCTTTATTTAAAATTTCTTCTGTTTGTTCCTTTTGTCTTTACAATGTAGCTGATTCGAAGTTCACTATATAAATGACAGACATGTCTTCTTTTGTGCATTGTCCATTGAAAACTTTAGTTTTTTACTGTCCTTCTTTGACATTTTTATCTGCTTTTTGCTTTGACGTGAATATTACTGCTTCTGTCTTAGTTTTGGTAGTGCCTGTATTGCTCTTTGAATCCTTGTCCTCAGTCTTTTGTTGTTGGTAATGTTTTGTTTAAGTGGTACATACTATTGGCAACATCTAGCTAAATGTTGGTGTTTTGTTTTGTTAATCTGAAATCTCTAACTTTTAGGGGAACTCAGGAAATTTATGTTCAGTATGGTAACTGATTTGCTTATTTTTATTTGTTCCATCATGGTTTATGCATAAAATGTTGCTTCCCTTTTCGATTTCTTCTTATTTTCCCTAGATGCCCAACCTGTATGCATTCCTTTTATCCCCTCTGAATCATTTTAAATGTCTACTGTGTTATTAAATAGCCTGTATTTTCTCTTAATCATCTATAGTTTATTTAATTCCCTCTCCATATAAATAATATTGTTTGTGCAGTCTGCCGCTTGTAAAATTGTCATGTCTTAGAATTGAGGATTTTGATGGCAATATGCCTAGATTTATGTGTATGTGTCGATAAGTGGTTCCTAAGTACTTTCAACTTGATTTGAAAACTCAGTGTCTTTCTTTGAGTTAGGTGAAACTATTTTTATTATGTTTCCCTCACTGTTTACGGATATAAAACCCCATGTGGGACCCAGCTGAGGAGCCCCCAGGCCTCTAGAACAAAAGAGCATCCTAAACACCAAGGCCAGAGGTCTAAGTGAGGCTCCCGGAAGGGCCTGGACACTTCCACTCTTTCTCACTCATTCTTCTCAGCTGGGAGTTCTCAGTCTTTAGTTTGGATAAGAATTACTTGGAGAACTTATCAAAACACAGATTGCTGGGCAGGATTTTATACTAAGTAAGTGTGGGAGTGGTCAAGGATTTGCATTTCTAAGAGATTTCTCAGTGATGTTGATGCTGCTGGTCTAGGAACCACACTTGGAAAACTACTATTTCTGGTCTGATTCTTCCCCTGGAGGTTCCATCTCTGTTAATTTTTTTTTTTTACATTTAGTTATTTTTGAGAGACAGAGAGAGAGAGAGTGCATGAACAGGGGAGGGGCAGAGAGAGAGAGAAAGAGACACAGAAGCTGAAGCAGGCTCCAGGCTCTGAGCTAGCAGTTAGCACAGAGCCTGACTTGGGGCTCAAACCCACGAACTGTGAGATCATGACCTGAGCTGCAGTCGGATGTTCAACTGACTGAGCCACCCAGGTGCCCCTGGAGGTCCCATCTCTTAGTTTTCCCTATCCAGGCTGGCCATTTTCTTTGGCCCTTTGCCACCCTCCTGTCCCCTGCCTTACCTAAAGTCCCCACCCTCTGCACCTCCTCCATCCTAGGATTTCATGGGCTGGAGGTAAAAGGTTGTAGCTCTCAGCCATGGCTTTGGTCCCATCCCCAGTGGTCTCCCAGAGCAGACATCATGAAGACACATCTCCCTTCCATCTCCAAAGACCAGGAGAGCTCAAAAGAACAAGTGGGTCGCAGATTATAAATTTCAGTGTGGGCCACTTGGCTGAGTATATGTGGAATAATGAGTGCTTTCCTCATCGTCTTACATTTTTACATCTTCTTCTGATGGGCTGGTAAAGCCAAGAGAAACACTCAGACAAAGAACTCTCAACCCAGAGAACTGCCAGCAGAGAGATCCTTCAGCCATTCAGCCTAACTCTTCAAGGGGATGAGCACAAACACCTCACCACTGGCTCTGAATCCCCTCCGTCACCACACGGGGCTGTTAATACAATGGGAATGTTGAAAACATTCAAAATGAAAAAAATTCTAAGGAGGACTTGCTGGCTTGTAGACTCTGTGTGTGTGTGTGTTTGAACATGTGCAGCTGTATATGCTGTTTATACATCCAGACCCAACACTGAGGCCAGCTACACTGCCCTCTTTTCTGCGTCTGTTCTCACCAACATCCTCCCACCCCAGATCCTTTGTGTTTGCTGTTCCCCATGCCTGGAAGTCTTCCTCTGAATCCTCGGATTGTGGCTCCTTTTGTACTTCAGGTCTCAGCTCAGATGTTCCTTCTCAGGCCTTTTCCTGCCCACACAACCCCACCCCTCAGCCCTGTGTGGCCATCCAGAGCCCCTCTTCCTCCTCATTTTAGTTATTCCCCGGAGCCCTTGGTTTTCCCTTAAGTCATTTTATTTATTTATTTGGACTTTCCCCCTCCTTCTCCTCCATGGGCTGTGGATTCCAGGAGAGCTTTGATCTTGGCTGCCCTAGTCACTTTGCATGGTCCTCAGAGCCCAGTGTGGTACTGGCATCCCGTAGGCTCCTTGTAGGAATATCAGTAAATGTGACACTTAGATCCAATCTGGAAGTGAGACCCACACCCTTCATTCTGTTGAACTACTCAAGAATTCAAATTGGGCACAACAACAAAAAGGGCAAGTAACTGTGAACCAGTCTCCTTATTCATTGAATTGATGGAGGGCCGGGGGAAAAAGGGGAGGGACTAGGCAATGCCCCTTACACACATTGATCCAATCAGAAACTGGGTCTGAGCACTTGAGACACACCTATACCAGAGCAACTAATCGTGATGAAGTGGTGGCCAAGAGAGAGGCCGCGCCAGGCCCCATGATGCAAATTGCCTGGGTAGCCTCAGAAACTAAGCCAAGGGAGGTCCTAAGGCCAAGGGAGGCCTAAGTAGGTTTGTGATGAGTTATCAGAAAGAGCAGGGAGTTGAAGTGTATGTGGGTGGAGTGTTTAGAAGAGGAGAGTTTAGAACAGGAAAGTGAAGCAGTTGGAGGGAGACATGGAGGGAGTACTGAGGGGGGTGGTACAGAGAGGAATTAGGAGAGGATAGACGAGGGTTGAATTGTGTCATAGAATACCAGCAAGGGTATTATGCAGGAACAAGGAGGTGTAGTGGGTTCTGGCTTGGGGCAGTGTCTGTTTTCAATGCCTTTCTAGGTAGTGGGGTGGGTTGAGCTGATCCACATTTCCTGGAAACTCAGATGTTCCCTACCTGGGACCCATTTCCTGTCTGCAGATTCTTGCCCTTCCTCAGGTCAAGGGCCATGGCTACTGTCACTGAGCCCACGAACCAGGAGTTCAAGGTCACTCCAATGCAGCCAGTCATCCTGATGTCCTTGAATCCCCCAGAAAAGGATTGTTTGTTTCTCTCCGTCATTGCCTTCTTCTTCATTCTGCTGGCAATCCCAGCTCTCTTGTTCTCCCTCAAGGTGGGCACCATCTAGCTTCCACCAACTCCCATTGTTCCCAGATATGCCTCCTCTGTCCCTTCCCAACCCCCTGTTCCTCCCCAGAGACCTCTTCATGTTCCTCCTGGAGAATTTACTCACTCCTTCTTCAGTATATAGCCACTCTTACTCCTCCCCAGGAGGCCTTCTCTGTTCCTCTTCCTTCTTCCACTGGGGGACTGAACCAGCCCTTACCTCCCTCACACCAGCTTCCTGGTCTTGCATTCCCCACCTCTCCCCTGGGTTGCCCCTCCGTGTCTCCTTCCACCCTTGAAACACTCCCGCCAGGTTTCCTTTATCCTCACAGACCCGGGAAGCCAACTTCCATGGAAGTCAGAGGAAAGCACAGATAAATTCCAGACTGGCCTTGGGCTTCAGCATCTCAAGCATCCTGGTGAGCTCCATGATGATCATTTGCTCCATTGTAATTGGAGTCTTGAAACAGGAAATATGAGGCCATACTGAAATCACACTTACTTCAAAAAGTCATGAACTGTACTTCCTGGAGCCTTTGAACTTGGACATCAATGACCTATCGTACTGGAGGAAGTCTCCCCGTCATTAGCACTTTTTAAAAGCAATAAAGTTTGAGGAGGCTTCTGCGTTCTGCTGATCTGCTCTCTGATCATAGGCCTATATGTTTGTTCACGTGCTTTTATGTGTCCACTTTGCTGAGTACCATGGGGCTTATCCATATCCTTAGCGGACAGTTATTGGGGAACCACGCTAGTGTGCCAGGCACTGGTTTAGGCCTTGGTGATTCAGTGTTGATTCAGATAAATGAGGTATTTGCTTCTATAAAACTTGTATTATATTGAGAGGACATAGAAAAGAGTAATATAAAGCAACAACGTAGTTGAGGTCAGCACTGTCTAATAGAACTTTCAGCAATGATAGAAATGTTCTATGAGCCATTCTATTCAATATGGTATTTACTAGCCATGTGTGGCTACCAAGCACTTGGAATGTGGCTAGTACAACTGAAGAACTTAATTTTTAATTTAATTATAATGTATTTAGATTGAATTTGCCACATGTGGTTAGGTGGCTACTATCTTGGATAGCACAGCTCCAGTTGGTGGTCAACATTATAAAAAAGAAAAAAAACCAGGATAAAATTGTGGGAGCAGGAAGAGGAACTTATGACAGTGGCTCAGGAAAGCCCTCACTGGGGACCTGATATCTGAGCTGTGACCTGAAGTGAGAAGCGAGAGCCACAGAAACATCTGGAAGAGAGTTCTAAGCAGAGCAGTAAATGCAAAAACTCAGGTAGGAGGGAGCCTGGCTTGTCCCTGGAATGGAAAGATTAGTGGGGTGGGAGTGAGCAACGGGAGTACTTTAAAGTAAGGTCAGAGGAAGCCGGGCGGCGAGTCACAGCATGGAAGGTCACAGGAAGAAGGCTGATTTTAAGTGTGGAGTGAAGCCATTAGATGTATTAAATAGGGAGAACACAGGCTCTGGTTTGTTTTTAAAAGATTGACTTTAATGTCTAAATTGAATGTAGGCACACCCAGGTGACTCAGTGGGTTAAGTGATTGTCCGACTCTTTTTTTTTTTTTTTTTAAAGTGTCTGACTCTTGATTTCGGCTCAGGTCATGATCTCATGGTTTGTGAGATTAAGCCCCTTCCCCGGCTCCGCTCTGCACTGGGCGTGGAGCCTCTTAAGATTTTCTCTCTCCAGGTCCCTCTTCCCCTCCCCCACTCACTCATTTATGTGTGTGTATGTGTATGTGTGAGTCTGTCTCCTAATATGATGGACTCATCCATGGCCTTCACATCTTAGGCAGTCACCCCTCAGTCCCAGGAGGTATATAAATTGGGAAGTGTAGAGGTGGCATCAGAAACCATGCTGCACACAGTTCTCCTCACCTTGTACCAGAGAAATCACCAACATAAGCTATAAAGAGTGAGAACCCTCTCTCTTGGCTAAAAGTCTCTTGGCTGGTATATGTCTTGCCCAGTGTATCCTGTGGCTGGCGGTCATGTGTTTTGTCACTAGTGGGTTACCTCCCAGAAAGATCATTCGTTCTCAGTGCTTCTTCTCACTTTATGGGAGACAAGAAGAATGTTATAGTAACTCAGGAGAGGGTATGTGGGATAAGGAAGTTCCTGTGGGAAGGAAGGGGGTTAAGAAAGGATAGGGGTGTTCAGGATGGGGCTTTGGGGGAGACAAGGAAGGACTTGTGTGAAGAAATGGAAGGGCTCATAGGGTCAGGGAGGGGGTATGATAGGGTGTAGGAAGGGGTTATAGGGGACAGAGAGGAGTTAGGAGGAGAAGGAAGGGTTTATAGAGCGGGGGTATAGGGAGAGGGATGGGTTATAGGGGACAGGGAGGGAGACCAGGGAGAGGATCAGCATCAGGGAGGGGAGTGAAGCAAGAGCAGGACAGAGTTCTAGGACGGGGAGTATGGGGCAGAGACGGAGGATTATAGGAGTGACAGAGGGGGTGGGGGGTGGGGGTAAGCAGTAAGCCCAAGCAGTGGCCCTCAGAGCATTGTGGCCCACTCGCTGCTTCACCTGGGAACCTGTCGGAAATGCGCATTCTTGGGTCCTGCCCCAGACCTACAGAGTCAGCAACTCTGGGCACAGGCTCCAGGGATCTGTTTTAGTACGTCCTCCGGGTGACTCGGATGTATGCTCAAGTTTGTGAATCACTGGGCTAAAGTGACCATTTCATAACATCTATGCTGAGCACTGCGTAGACTGGAAGGAGACCTGTGGGCAGTTTGGAGAGCAGGGGTGGGTCTAGGGAGACAGAGGAAGCACACAGGATTTCTAAGTTACCCAGAGGGTGGTATATATGGCCAGGGGGTGTATATGGGATCAGGGGGTGTCACAGGGTCCAGTTCCCATCAATGGTGGCCATGGTCATGGTGGGCTGGGCATTCCAGTGGCCTTTTCTATGGCTCCCCATTACTCAGCATCTGTTGACCCTTCTTAGTTTCTCTGCAGACCTCATTCTCTCTGCTGGAGTCCAAGCTGCTGATGTCTGGGACCTAGAGTTCAAGGTCACTGTGATACAGCCTGTCTACAAGACAGCCTTCAACATTTCTGCAAAGGACTATGCACTGCTTTTCCTTTTTACTGTCTTCTGCTTCTTCCCACTGGGGATACTAACATTGTCCTGCTTAGAGGGTGGGGATAAGTCATTGTCCCCCCACTCTGGGGAGCACCCCTAACCCCACCTCATCCCCTTTTCCACAGGAGCCATCCCTTGGCCAGCACTGCCCACCCCCCAGATATTAGCCCCAACCCTCCTTGAAACCTGGGCCTTATCCCCCCCGCATTCACCATCCTGCTGACGCCGCTTCTTCCCAAAGATCCCCTCCACACCCCATTCCATCTGGTCCTGCCTGGACCCCCTGCACCCCCCTGCCTCATCCCGTCCTCCTCTCCTACACCTAATCCCTGTACCCCCAACCCCCATTATGCCCTCCAGCTTCTCTCCAGCGATTCCTTACCCTGTTTCACCCCCTTTTAGGAAAACATCAGCCTGTCTTCACTTCCACAGGCACAGGAAGCAAACAGTTTGGAAGACAAAGTCAGAGCCAAGAAAAGTGCTATGCTGGCCTTGTGCTTCTGCATTGTGGCGATTCCAAGTCTGTTCACGTTCCTGTTCGTTTTTATGAAACCAGACAATAGAAGAACCATGAGCCAGGACACCTCTTTGGCACGCTCTGTGCCCTCACAGTGCCAAGTACCACAAGACCTCCCTGCTCCCCTGGGAACCCTTGGACTCGGGCTTGGACATCAGTGTCCTGCCGCCGCCCCGTGGAGGAAGGCTTCCCTCCACCAGCGGTTCTGGGAGCGGCACCTATGACGCCGTGTGCGTGATTGTGCACGTGCGCGTGTGGCTGGGCCGGGCCCTTCCACGGCCCTGTGTACTGACCGCTCCTGTAAGTACCCGGGGAACTCCATCCATTTATTCATGCAGCAGCCCTTGTCGCACACTTTCTGTGCGCTAGGTGTTGTTCTAGAACCTAAGAATGCAATGCTGAGCAGGACAGATTAGACTACTGCCTCACAAAATACGCATTATCTTGACAGAAGCTAAGACATAAACAAGAAAGTGCAAACTAATGGAATGACTCCAGAGCATCATCAATAATATAAAGGAAATAAAACAGAGAAGTCGGGGGATGGGAGATATATATGATAATGCTTCAGGAAAAGCCTCTCTCAGGAGGTGACGTTTGAGCTGTGGCCTGAAAGAATGAGAAGGAGAGGCCTATGGAAATATTGGGGAGAAGAGAGATCCAGGCAGACAGAATACCAAGTATACCTTCCCGAGACAAGAGGAGGAAACGGGGAGAAGCCAGCATGTCCGGAGGACAGCCACCGGAGAGTGTGAGGACGTGAGTGTAGACAGTCAGCGGAGCGGACTGCTCAGGGCCCCGAAGTCGTGGTGCTCGTGCCCACGGGAAGGAGTGTGGATATTAAATGTGAAGAGAAGCCATTGGAGGTGTGAGCAGGAAAGCAGAAGATCTGATTTCTATCTTAAAATGTCCAAATCCCATACCTGTAGGATGTAGATGGTCGTGGAAGACCATTTTCCTTCCGTAACAGTAATGGAAAAAGGGATAAACTAAAAATTCATATTTTAAAGGTATCAAAGAGCTATGGAATGTAAATCGTAAACTCTGAAGTAGTTAAAATCCAGCAAGGAAACGATCTCTCTTAAGTAAGCAGAAATTGGCAGCTTTTTTCTCTAGGGATTTTTGCCAAATGTTGGTGCAGATGGATTAAGGACTGAGCCTGTGACAGAGAGACTGTTTTGGTGAAAGAGAAACCAGCAAAATTTTCCAAGGGCAAGTGGGCTGGTGTGACAGACTGAGAGCTGGAGTGCCCCCAAGTGCACAGCTGATAAATACAATTTCCCTGGGCTTAGCAACATCCTGGGGGCAGGAGAAAAGATAAACGATTGAAAATCCATTTAATAGAACTCATCCAAACTGAAGCACAGAGAGCAAAAGGAAGGGGAAAACAACTGTCAGCTACCATTGGAGTCCTTGGATAAAAAAATTCAACATTTGAAGAGATAATGGCTGACAGATTTCCCTAAATCATGAAAAACGTAAACCCATAGATTCAAGAAGTTCAGAGAGGTCCAGAGAGAAAAATCTGAAGCAGCCGTGTCGGTCAGGATTTGCCAGAGAAGTACAATACAGAGATAGAGATAGAGATGAAGATAGATTGATTGATTGATAGACCAAAAGAGAGAGAAGAGAGATTTATTTTAAGGAACTGGCTTATGTGCTTGTGGGCCCTGGCAAGCTGGAAGTTTCTAGTGCAGGCTAGTAGGCTAGGGATTCAAATAAAAGATTGAGTTGCCATCTTAAGTCCAAAAGCCACAGGGCAGTCAAGCAGGCTGAGGATTCAGGCAGAATGTCTGCTACAGTCTTGAGTTAGAATTTCTAATTTTCCGAGAAACCACAAGTGTTTGCTCTTGAGGCCTTCAACGGACTGGATGAGGCCCACCCACATTATGAAGGGTATCTGTTTT
The DNA here is from genome assembly GCF_006229205.1 of Suricata suricatta. NCBI lineage: Eukaryota > Metazoa > Chordata > Mammalia > Carnivora > Herpestidae > Suricata > Suricata suricatta. The sequence continues at coordinate 42,404,962 of NC_043715.1, read as the reverse complement.
ACTTAAAGTTAACTGATTGTAAATGTTAATCACATCTACAAAATACCTTTACAGCAACATCTAAACTAGTGTTTGACCGCACAACTGGGCACCATAGTCTAGACAAGTTGATACCTAAAACTAACCATCGCAGTAGCTACAGGAAAAAAGATACCTGAACTTCAAGGGAACAAAACTAAATAAGACTATATTTTCCCTCAACTTTATTGAGGTTTAATTGGCAAAATTATAAGGTATTTAAAGTATGCAATGTGACTATATATATGGAAAGAGTTTCCCCCATCAAGTTGATTAATACATCTGTCACCTCACATATTTATCATTTTTGTTTGTAAGAACATTTACATGTACTCTCTTGGCAAATTTCAATAGTACAATATAGTGTTATCAACTGAGGACTATTTCCTAATAATGATTAGAGGGGCTCCTGGGTGGCTCAGTCAGTTAAGCGTATGGCTTCGGCTCAGGTCATGATCTCACAGTTTGTGGGTTCAAGCCCCACGTTGGGCTCTGGGCTGACAGCTCAGAACCTGGAGCCTGCTTTGGATTCTGTGTCTCCCCCTCTCTCTGCCCCTCCCCTGCTCGTGCTGTCTTTCTGTCTCTCAAAAATAAATTAAAAAAAAATTAGAAACCAGGAAACAACAGAATGACATTTTCAAAGCAGCTGAAGAAAAAAGTCGGCACATCTGGAATGAAAAAGACATCGGTGTTGGTGGCTGGCAAGCTGAGGGACAGCCAGGTGAAAGCACCTACAATTTAATAACACAGTTTTGGTTTTCCTGTATTTATGTGGATGGTTATTCTCTCTTCATGGTGAAATATACCGTTCTTTTTAAATGATTTAAATTTTTTGGAAAGATACTGTTTTTCAAGTGATTTAGAGTTTCCTTTTAAAAAATTTGTTTTTATTGAGGTATAATTGACATTAGCATTATATTAGTTTCAGGTGTACAACATGATTCCATATTTGTACACACTACATATGATCACCCCAAAATGTCTGGTTAACATCCACCACCATACACATAGTTACAGAATTTCTTTTCTTGTGATGAATAAAGTTCCCTTTTGGAAGCAATTTATTTACCTTTTGTTTTAAGTTATTGAAGAGAAGTTCTGTCTGTGTAATAGTGCAGCTGGGAGTAGTGACAATTTAGACAAGACTGTTCTGTCCCATTCTATTGTTCACATTAATCTGACAAACAACAATGTGTACCCCAACGAAGCAAGGCATGGGCCCAGAGTGGAAAGAACAATGAAACCACAGTAAAATACATTTCCCTTATATGCACAATGTGAAAGTGCACACTGCAAAAGTCAGAAAGCATATGTATTTAGTCAAAGTACAATGCATTTAGTTGAAAAATTTTTTCCTTTTTTTTTAAGGTAGGCTCCTATGCCCAACGTGGGGATAGAACTCACCCCAGAGAGATAGGAGTCCTACACTCTCCCGACTGAGTCAGCCAGGTGCTCCTCTTGATGATTTTTTTTTTAAATTACCAGCTTTGCACTGTGGAGTTACAGAAGTGCAGAGCAGGGGAAAAGGCAGGCCTCGAAATGGTGGGAGACAAACCCGACAACGGGGCCGAGTGACTAAGAGGGCAGGCTGGTGGCTCGGATGTCCCTCAGCAGGTGGGTCTCTTGGGTCCTGAATTACTGAGCTGGAGGGTCTTTTGTTTGCTTGAATCATGGCCGGAAGTTCCCTGGCTGGTGAGCCCCTTGGCCCAAGGACCACTTGGCTGAAGAGTGCTTTGTTGTGGCCTGCGCTCGTAAGCGATGTATTAAAGGCAGGAATATAAGATAGCGGCTACGCTCCCGGCCAGCTAGCACAAGAATGAACCAGGGCTAGCTGTGAATGTTTCCCCACTTCCGCTCCCTCATTTGTGTCGTTTTCGATGGCATCCCTGGTTTGTGGGGGTGAGGGGTAGACGTGGTTTCAGGATGTCAGCGGATGGGCAGGGATGGAGGGAGGAGGAAAGGCCGGAGCTGGGAAGCTGGAGCCACTGAGGGAAAGCCCAGGTTCCTGCTCATTACCCGATGAAGGAGGAATTGTGGGAAGAGAAGGGAACGGGCAGTGGCTGGGCCTCCAGCAGTTTCTAAAAGTTGAAGTGGTGCTACACAAGAAGCAGAACAAGAAAGGACGGGACCAGATGCGCTGCCAACTCCGCCAAGACGTCTCTAGACGCTCTGGAGGGGTTCATGTATGTGGGGGAGGCTTGGTGCCACTTTCCAGACTTAAGATCTCCTCCCTCCCAGGCCTTCACAGCGAGGCTGGGCCTTCCAGACTCCTGAGAGCCCAGGTGGAACAAAGGAAAAAGAAAGCCCTTTCTCGGCTCTGGCTCCTGATTGGCTGGAAAGCCAAGGGGGTTCGGCCAATGAACTTGCTTTGGGCCACTGGTCGGGTCCCATCATTTTGTCCCCTTTTCGTGATTGGCTGACAGTGAACAGGGGGTGTGTCCTGGTTAGTTCCACCATCCGGATTGCGCTCGCCCTGCCCCACTCCCCTGTTCTTTTTTTTTTTTTTAATTTTTAATGTTTTATTTATTTTTGATACAGAAGGAGACAGAGTATGAGAGGGGGAGGGGCAGAGAGAGAAGGAGACACAGAACCGGAAGCAGGCTCCAGGCTCTGAGCTAGCTGTCAGCACAGAGCCCGATGCGGGGCTCGAATCCACTAATGTGAGATCTGACCTGAGCCGAAGTCGGAGGCTTAACTGACTGAGCCACCCAGGCGCCCCCACCCCCACTCCCCTGTTCTTTACGCACTGGTTGACAGTGGATAGAGACTTTCTTCCTTTCTTGAGTAGGTTGGTCTAGCGTCACTTTTTGATTCCGCCTTTGTAATTGGCTGGAAGTTGGAAGAAACTTTGACCAAAGAAGTCCCATTCTCCCACCACCTATGAATTTTGGCTCCTGGATTGGATGACTGGAGCAAGAGGCTTTACCCCATGTTAACCTTAAAAATAAAAACACTATTTTACCAGTGCAAGTGAGTTTATTCAGGAATAACAGAATTACAATTTGACGCATGCAAACTATGACAAAACCATAGGCAAATCTAGCAAACAAAGGAGAGGAGAAGGAGGAGGAAGTTGGTAGGGGTTGTTTGAACCAAAGTCCATTAGAGAAAAGGTAGTTTCTCACTGGCTGGGTTGCAGGGCTGGTTGATTTCTTGTAGGAGATACACAGTGCATTTTTTCCCCCTAGGGGACTGTAGTTGATGATTCTTTCCTGTCGCTGTGGAGGAGTCTTCTATTGGGGTCTGTAATTGACACTTCTTCCCGTAGTTGACCTGGAGTGGTACAGTGAGAGAGCTCCCCCTTCTGGCCTAACATTTAAACGAAGTTTGCCTTTATTAATTTACACACTCCCATCCTTGGCTTTTGAGCCCTATTATGAGCTTTTGCATATTTCTAGAACCATCCAAGAAACGTTTTCTTTAAAAACATTTTTTAAGGGGTTACTAGGTGGCTCAGTTGGTTAAGCGTCTGAGTTTGGCTCAGGTCATGATCTCACAGTTTGTGAGTTCAAGCCCTGTGCTGGTCTCTGTGCTGACAGCTCAGAGCCTGGAGCCTGCTTCAGATTCTGTGTCTCCCTCTTTCTGCCCCTCCCCCACTCACTCTTTGTCTCTCTCTCTCTCTCAAAATAAAATAAAGACATAAAATAATTTAAAAAATTTTTTAAATGTTTTATTTTTGAGAGAAAGAGAACCAGAGCAAGTGGGAAGGGGCAGAGAAAGACAGAATCTGAAACAGGCCCCAGGAGCCAGGCTCAAACCCAGCAGCTGTGGGATCATGACCTGAGCTGAAGTCGGACGCTCAACTGACTGAGCCACCCAGGCACCCCCAAGAATACTTTTTCTAACTCCACTTTTCTCAAGCTGCCCTTCCGGGGCTGGGGAGTGGGGTGCTGGCCTGTCCTAATCACAAAATGCAGCCCTTCAGTCTTCAGGGTTTGTATCTACGTGAATTTTGCCTTCAACTCGCCCATGCCTGCCTTCATTCAGCAGAAAGTGAACCATCTGGCGTGTCCTGGGCTCTGTGCTGGGCACCGGACACACTCAAGAAGGCAAAACACTGCTGAGCCCATTCCCCTTCTAGAAGCTCCCTTTTCCTTTGCGTCCTCACTCCCCATGCCCCACCGCTTCCTGGTTCACCTCACACCTCTCAGACTGTGCTTTTATCTTCTTTAATAGCGTGGCCCCCAGAGCAAGTCCTAGCCTTGCCCTCTTCCCCTTGCTCTCCTCCCGCCCTGGCCAGAGGCTCTCACCTCCCTTAGCTCACTTCACCCTTTCCGCGCTGACAAGGCCCGCATCCCCCTACCCATTCAGGCCTCTCCTGGAAGCCCCAAGACTCGGGATTCCTACACAAGGCTTTAGCACTTCCTCAAACCTACCTCTTCCGGGCGCCATCTGCAGGGAGGCCTCACCACCCCCAGGCCAGGTACTTCCCACCCCAGCCCAGGTCTCTGTAGGAGATCTCCTGAGCCTCCCGCCCCCAGCTGCTCCGTCCTCTCTCCAAGGCCCTTCCCCAGCCTCCCGCCGCTGTTCTAATCCCAGTCTCCCACTTCAGTGTCCTCCACTTGGTAGCTGGGGACATCTTCCTGAAACTCACCATGCTCCTCTACTGATAGGACCTCAAACACCTTCAGCTGCTCCTAGACTAAAATCCTAACTCCTCCCCCTGGTCCACAAGGCCACCCCCTGCCTTCACCTTTCGCCACCCTCCCCTCACTACCCTTATCCAGCCTCTCTGCCTCCTCTCCTTGCTGACCCGCACTGTTCCCCTGTTCCCAGCTCAGGGCCTTCTTTCTCGTGTTCTTTCTAGATTGCTCCTGGCCGTCTCCTCATCCTGAGAGCCTTAAGCTCAGGTGTTACTTCCCCAGAGACCCCAGAGACCCTCTGTGGTACCCCTCCCCTCTGCCTCTCTCCTCAGGTGCTCTGTTATTTTCCTTCCTATTCTTCTCCCAGTTTGCCCGTAAATATTTGTCTGATTACTTAGCGATGCTGCCCCTCCTGCTTGGGTGTGACCAGGACCATGACTGTTTTGTTCACTGCAAATCCCAATGTTTGGCACGTAGTAGGTGATCAATAAACAGTCCATAAATCATTGAATGGAGGTCAGTTTTATTGTGAGGCCTCTCTGTGAAACAGTTCCTGCTGTGATCCTGTGTCTTTACACAGGAAGCCTTCCTAGCCAGGCTGTTTGAGTTTGAATCCTGCCTTTGCTACTTACTAGCTGTGTGACCTTGGGCAAGTCATATAACCTCTCTGGGCCTCAGTTTCTTCACAGGAAAATAGAAATAAGCATAGTACCTTCCTCATAAGGTTGTTGTGGGGATAAAATGAGCACTTACACCAGGGCTGAGGGCGGTGTCACTGTTGCCATGGGCTTGCTGTCATTGTGTCTGTTCGAATCTGCACCTCTGCTTTGTGTTGGGCGAGTGTGTCTTTGGTGGACAAAGAACAGCATCCAAGGCAGGACCACGTGTCCACGTCAGTATCTGTGGCTCAGATTGCTGTCACATACATGTCTCTGGGACCCTGAGATTTATTTTTATTTCTTTCAACAAAAGTTTGAGTGCCTATTCTTTGCTGTTTCCCATCAGTCAAAACAAAACAGAGCAGGTGCACCTGGGTGGCTCAGTGGGTTAAGCAACCGATTCTTGATTTTGGCTCAGGTCATGATCCCAGGATTGTGAAATCGAGCCCTGAGCTAGGCTCTGCTGGAACCTGGTTAAGATTCTCTCCCTCTCCCCGTACCCACCCCTGCCTCTAGCTCTCTCTCTAAAACAAACAAACAAACAACCAGGTAAAAATCCCTGCCTTCGTGGAACTCACATTCTATCGGGGGATTCAGAGAACACACAAGAAACCCAATAGATAAGAGCAATTACATAGTTTGTGAGACGGTAACTGAGACAGAGGTGCAGGGGGATTCCTGGTCATAGTTTTATTCAACTAGTCAAGACGCTCATACTAGGAAGGTAACATTTGTGTAAAGACCTGATGGAGGGAGAGAGGGAGCCATGTAGGTGTTGGGGGAAGGGCATTCCCAGAGAAGGAAAAGGGCACCTGCCAAGGCAGGAGGCAGGAGGCTGTCTGCTGGGTCTGAGACACAGCAGGGAGCCAGTGTGGCTGGAGTGGGGGAAGCAGAGGCTGGGAGGCCACAGGCCAGACCATTGGCCTTGGGCACCTTTGTGCGGACTTTGCTTTCCATAGTCAGGTGGTGCTGTGGGAGGGTTCAGGTGGAAGAGCCCAGACTTCAGGGGTTCACAGGCTCCCTCTGGCTGTGGGTGGGGAGCAGACTGCAGGGGGGCAGGGGTGGGAGCAGGGAGACTGGGGGGGGTGCTGCTGTGATGTCCCCGCAGGAAGGGATGGAGATGCGCCCAGCATGGGATCAGAGTAGGGAGACATGGTTCGATTCTGGATGTGGTTCTAAGATCCCAGATAAGGACAGCTTGGCAATTTCCTGAGGATGCCTGGCCTTTCCACATCTGGAGGGAGTGGGAGGGGGTGGGACATGAGAGATGTGGCTGCCAGCTTAGCCAGGCCGGGGCCAGACCTTGTCTCTGGCCAAACCCATTGCCTGCTCCTATACCAGCTTGAAACGGAGGGAGAAGCAAGGTTCCTGGCCTGCTCTGCCCCTCGCTTCAGTCGTCCCAGGGCCTAGAGATGGCGGGGGTGGACGTGGGGGAAGGGTGACCTGCCCAGGAGGCGAAGGGCATTGCTGAATCCACTATCTTATCTGAGAGACCAAACACAAACCAAAAGTCACGGTCACAATGAGTTCTTTCACTCAGTAAACACTCCCTGGGCTGTGCGATACAGGGCACAAGGCAGTGGCGGGGACCTCGTGGATCCTGGTCTCAGGAGCCAGGGGGGGATGAGGCCCAGAGCGGCCAGGCCTGTGGTGGGGGAATTATGGGTCAGAGGGGTCAGGGCTGGGATGGGGAGCCCAGGGTCTGTGAGAGCCCAGAGGGGGCTGGTCCAGGGAGGTTCCCTGGAGGAAAGGATGTCTGTGCTGCAGCACAAGAGGAGTAGCTGAATGTGGGGAGGGCGTGGGGTGAGTGTTTCAGGCCGAGAACGCTTCACGTGCCAAGATGTTGAAATGACAATGTTGATAAACAGAAGGGCTGCGTGGGCTGTGGGACGGGGGAGGGCCTCTGGGAGGGAGGCACAGCCAGGGGTCCGAGCCCACCAGGCCTTGTAGGGCGCTGAGTCCCCAAGAGTGTGTGGTCACGATTCCAGGAGACTCTTCTTCAGTTTCCCCCTTAAAACCCACTCCACATTCACCGTCCATTTAAAAGTCTGTCCTCTGCTCTCTCTTTCTCAGGGGAAAAAAAAAATCAATTCTGACCATTAATTGTTCTTGAAAAAGTCTCCAATGATCTGTGTATCTCAGGCTCCGAGAAATCTTGCAGTACTGTGTTTTTTAAAAAATTTTTTTAATGTTTTATTTATTTTTGATACAGAGAGAGACAGAGCATGAGAGGGGGAGGGGCAGAGAGAGAAGGAGACACAGAACCAGAAACAGGCTCCAGGCTCTGAGCTAGAGTCAGCACAGAGCCCAATGCGGGGCTCGAACCCATGAACATGAGATCTGACCTGAGCTGAAGCCGGAGGCCCAACCGACTGCGCCACCCAGGTGCCCCATTACTGTGTTGAATAGACGGTGTCACACTCACAACCTTCTGGTGAGACGTCTTTGCCCCCAGGTCGTGCCGGGAGATGCCCATCGGCCTGAGACAGGCCCCACTCCAGGGCGCCAAGAGCATACCTCTTGCTTTACCAGAGCCCGCCTGTGTCTCTCCCCAGAGACAGGGCCAGGGTTGTTTGGATGCACCATGAAAGAATAAACACACAAGGAAAGACTTCCAAAAGACACAGACCTGGAGTGACACCGGGGGTGGGGGCAGTGAAAGTATTTAATTGTGCACACGGCTGGACACTGGACAGTGGAATGGCAAGGCCATGGGGCTGGGCCAGCAGCCTCTTTAAGTGGCCAGGGGCATGTGGCGCTCAGGCAGTGACTGCGTTTTCATTGCCGAGTGCCCGATGTGGCTGTGACAGCGTTGTGAATGGAAAATAAAGAGATCAGAGAGTAGCCGTCTGGTCATTCCCTAAGCCTCTGGGTATCCTCCCAATGTCCACCCCGGTCCAGACTGCTTGAAGGCTCAAAAATGAGGCCCGTCCTCAGTGACGCTCTGCGATGGGCGCCTATCACTGCTGTGTTCCTGCCCAAAGCACAGGACGTGAATCTAGTCCCGGGGAACCGTCGGCCAAGCCAAACTGAGGGGCGTTCTACAAAGTAACTGGCTGATACTTTTCCAAAATGGCAAGGTCAGGAAAGACAAGGAAAGAGTAAAAACTGTCACAGGTTGGAGGAGACCAAGGAGACATGGCAACTAAAAAAGTCAACTGTGATCTGGGACCAAGAAAAGGACATGAGAGGGAAAACAGGAAATTCACATGCATTCCCTAGATTAGCTCATAAGCATGTCAGTGGGACTGTCCTGCATCTGACCGCTGGACCACGGTCATGGGAGAGACTGGCCTTACTCATGGGAGATTCATGCCTATGCATTCATTGGTAAACAGCATCCTGCCTCCAACTTAGTCTCAAGCGGCTCAGCCCAAGCTTAAAAAAAAAATCTATTCTCTCTCCCTCTCTCTCTCTCTCTCTCTCTCTCTCTCTCTCTCTCTCTCTCTCTGTCATCTACCGTTCCTCTAGAAACCACAAACTGATAAAACCATTCAATTTAGCTGAAAGGTAGGCAGGTATTCATTTTATCCCTGTAATGTGTGTCTGGAATATTTAAAAACACTGAAAAGAACACAATAAAACTAAGAAATGAAAATACAGGGAGAAGTGGGGCAGAGACTGGAGAAAGTCCCTGATTTTGATGGGGGTCTGCACATATCGAGGGTCTGCCATCAGCTGCCATTGATGGCTCCTTGGTCTCTCCACCTATGACTTGGGTTATGGTGAGCCCGAATCATATTTGCCCCAGGCTCTGGATGCCTTCGGAGGTAGGGAGCTGGTGGGCAGAGTGGAAGGGCTAGAGAGAGCAAGGGGGCACCCAAGGAATTCCCAGTAACGGAGACTTCCCGAGGGCCTGCCCCATGCTCTGTTTTTGTAATGATTATTCCACATCCAGCAGCGTCTACGGGCATCCACTGTGTGTCCGAGGACACCGTTCTGGGTGCTGTGCAGACATGGCCAAGTCCCAGTCTTCTTTCTTGACGCCAAACGAAAGACAATAAGATACAGTGTCAGGTTGGGCAAGAGGTGTGAGTAGAGCAGTGAGAAGGGGATGGGGCCTGATCGGGCTGCAATATTAGGACTCTCTGAAGAGATGACATTTGAATGGAGACCTGACAGCGAGAAAGAGCCATGCAGACATCTAAAGAAGGGAGCATCAGGCAGAAGGGACTGCAAGTGCAAAGGCCCCGGGGCAGGAATGACCTTGGCCTGTACAAAGCACAACGAGAAGACCAGTGTCAGTTGAACTGTAGTAGAAACTGAGCCAGGAGAGGTGAGCCAGGGCTGGATCTTGCAGGAATGACTTGAGAGTTTGTTAGGAGTGAGAAGGGAAGCCCCTGGAGGGTTGTAAGCAGGGGAGTGACGTGACACAAAGTGTTTGACATGTGCGGCTCAGAGCGCTGAAGCCCTCAGTGCAAGCAGACTCATTGTAAGGGCACTCAGTGTGACGTCACCCCACCAGTCTCCTCTCTGGGGGTCTGGGGGTCTCCTGGAGTGGGAGATGGGACGACCAGCTGGGTGGGTGTGGGGAGGAGCTTGGGCTGCTCAGTAGCTTAAACTTTCCCAGGTGACCTGCCTCAGGAGAGAAGGACGTCGCCAAAGCAATTATCTAATCAGATATGCCCGCACCTGCCCCGGGATACACGTCCGTGTGGTGAGGCCAAGCATGAGATGGCAAGAACCTGCCATTCCAGCAGCCCAGCCCCTCTCTGCTGCCCCACAGGGGTCCCTGCCCAGGGGGCCTCAAGCCTGGCACCAATACCAAGATCAAGCCAGGATCCTTGGAGACGCCTTTTCCCCACTCTGCACCTTGGTTCCCCCATGAAGGCAGGTTGGGGTGGAAACGGGAACACCCGACAGCTGTATGGCTCCAGTGGGATGTGTGGGGGACCTCTGGGGGCCCCCGCTGAGCCTCTCCAGGCCTCGGTCTCCCCTGGGCAACAGGTATGTTAGCGCCACCCGCACAGGCGTTTGTTCAGGGACCCCTGAGGTTGCATGTGTGCACGGCCTGGCGCACACGTGCCCCTGCTGAAGGGAAGTGTGGGCTTCTTCCCTGGTGGTCCCACGTGAGAGCCAGGCTCCGGGTCAGACCGGCGCTGGAATCCTGTCCCCGGCGCAGCCTTAGACCAAGTCCTTAACCTCTCTTTGCCTTGGTTTCCTCATCTGTACAATGGCAGCCAATAGGAGAACATGACTTTATGGGGCGAGGAGCTAGTGAAACATTCACACAAAGCACACTGGGCAGAGCCAGAGCGTAGGAAGTGATGCCTGAACAACACCTATTACAGCGACCAGTGTGAGCACGCGCCCCCCCCCCCGGAGTTGCCCCCCAGGGGCAGTGTGGCCTGGAAGAGGACCCTGCAGCCCGCCTACCTGGTTCTGAGCCCTGGTTCAGACTCTCCCATGTCTGAGCTTGGGGAGAACAGGCAAGGGACTTAACGACCCCGTGTCTCAGTTTCCCCATCTCTGTGGGAGGGGGAGGAAAGAAAAGTACTCATTTTAAAGGGACGTTGTGAGGTTACCTTAGTTAATACAGGAAAGCCCTGAGCCCTGTGGTTGGCACATGATGAGCACCATGTGTTTGCTGTTCTTGTTGTTGTTGTTACCATGCACATCCTCAGGGGTCCCCTGATCTCAGTGGCAGGTTGAGATGGGTCTGGGCAGGTTGGGGGAGCCCAGTAGTTAATACCTGCGCTGCTTAGGCCTGGAGGTCACCCCAAGGAGCCCCACAATCAGCTGTAATCGGGGCAGTCTTGCTCCACCCCCTCCCTCCCTGGGTATATCAGGGCCAGTCCAGACCCTCGGCTCTGTCTCAGCAAAGGAGGGTGGCTGCACCAGGCACCATGGGGAAGGCAGTGAGTGGGGCCCGGCGCCAGGGGCGGGGGGCTGGAGGTGGGAGGCGGGAGTTTCAGCGGGGTCTGATGCCTCCCCGCTTCTCTCATCCCCAGGAGAATTACGAGATGTACTCGGTGGAGCTGGGTCCTGGCCCTGGTGGGGACATGGCAGCCAAGCTGAGCAAGAAGAAGGCAGGCGGTAAAGGAGGCAAGAGGAAGGAGAAGCTGGAGAACATGAAGAAGGAGATGGAGATCGTGAGCATGCGGGAGGGGCCCGGGTGGGGGGCAGGAGTGTGGCCGGTGAGAGCTGGACAGTGACTGTCCTGCCCCCACCACGCAGAACGACCACCAGCTGTCAGTGGCGGAGCTGGAACAGAAATACCAGACCAGTGCGACCAAGGTGAGCTGGGCGCAGAGGAGGGGTGTGTGCAGAGAAGGGGAGAGAGGGAGAGGGAGAGAGGAAGACAAGGAGGAAATGCGTTAGAGAGAAAGGACCCCATAGAGAGAGGGATGGAATAGGAGAAGCAGATAAAAAGAGGCAGAGAGGCAGAGACAGAGAGAGACAAAGAGGCAGATAAGAGAGAGAACAGAGCAGAGAGATCAGGAAGAGAAAACTGGGCAGGAACGTTGAGGAGACTCGGTGGAGGGCAGCGGGAAGGGGCAGGACACAGGCAAGGATGACACAGAAACGGAGAGGCACAAGACAGAGGGGAGAAGAGGGGAAAGACACAGACAGAAGAGCTACCCCCACCGGGGAGCATGCAGTGAGAGGAAAGTCCTTAGAAGCCACTCTGACCGCCTGCCCTGTCCCCAGGGCCTGACTGCCGGCCTGGCCGCGGATCTGCTGCTGCGGGATGGGCCCAATGCCCTGAGGCCGCCGCGTGGCACCCCTGAGTATGTCAAGTTCGCCCGGCAGCTGGCAGGTGGCCTGCAGTGCCTCATGTGGGTAGCTGCTGCCATCTGCCTCATTGCCTTTGGCATCCAGGCCAGTGAGGGGGACCTCACCACCGACGACAATGTGAGTAGCAGCTGCTGTGGGCAGACATGGGACATGGGGATTTGGAGGATGTAGGACACTGAGTGTGGACTCAGGACATGAGGGATACCGGATGGGGATACAGAGACATGGAAATGCAGTTCCAAGACCTAGGTCGTGGTGGGGGTAGGGGTGAAGGACCCTGGGATATGGGGCAGAACCAACGACACAGGCCACAGGGGACACAGAGAATGTGTCTCAGATATGGGGGACACAGGTGGGGTACAAAGACATAGAAATGCGATACTTAAGATATGCGACTTGGGAAACAGAAGACATGGGCCAGACCAAGAGCACAGGAGACATGGGACTCCGACATGGGACACAAGGGCATAGGGACATAGGGGACACAAGACTCAGGACACAGTACCTGGAGAGACATGAAACAGACAAGGAAGCACAGAGACAGAGAATATTGAAATGCAGGACAAGAGGACATTGGATATATGACAAGGGTCAGAACAAGGGAGGTGGGAACTTAGGGACGTGTGGCGGGGTTTGAAAGTCATAGGACATGTGCCACCAGATGGGGTCTTAGGGGTACACAGACACGGGGAGACACTGGACATAGGGACTTAGAATTTGGAACATGATCATGGAGTCTACAGAATATGAAGCATAAGATAGACAGCACACTAACACGGAAATGGGGACAGGAGGGCACACTTTGGGCACACAGGGCACCCAGAGGTGGCACACAGATTATAAAAACACAGAACATGAAATTTGTAACACAGGGACTATAGGGCATGAGAACATGAGGGGACAGAGGACAGTGGACATGTGGAATGCAGGACTCAGAGGATCCAGGAAAGGATGCACGGTGACATGGGGCACAGGACATAGGATATGGGGACATGGGGGATGTAGGGTCCAGGACCCAGAGACTATGGGATATAGGAAGCTGAATGTGGGACACAGAGAACATGGGGGCAGGGGCCACAGGCCACTGGGAACAGTGCATGTGGTTTCTAGTAGACCAGGGAAAACCACACGGGTGACCCCAAGAACACCAGGGGACAGGGAGCAGGTGGGTGGCCTCTCGCAGGGAGCTTCCAACCCTTTCTCAACAGCCCCCCTCTACCCGCCTCCACCCAGCTGTACCTGGCACTGGCACTCATCGCCGTGGTCGTAGTCACTGGCTGCTTTGGCTACTACCAGGAGTTCAAGAGCACCAACATCATTGCCAGCTTCAAGAACCTCGTGCCCCAGGTGGGTCCCCACTTCAGGTCCGGGTGTGCACTCGGTGGGCGCAGGGAGGCTCTGTGTAGGCCCTCCCACCGGGCCCAACCTGCTCCCAGCCCACAGCCTCCCACTGGTCTCCACAGCTCCCTCTTTGCACCTCCCCACCTTCCCCTGCACTGAGACCTCTGAGTCAACCCACCCTGCCCACCTCAACCCTGTGCCCCTGCCCCTCAGCAAGCAACTGTGATCCGAGATGGGGACAAGTTCCAGATCAACGCAGACCAGCTGGTGGTGGGCGATCTGGTGGAGATGAAGGGCGGGGACCGTGTGCCAGCAGACATCAGGATCCTCCAGGCCCAGGGCTGCAAGGTGGACAACTCCTCGCTGACTGGGGAGTCTGAGCCGCAGACCCGCTCGCCCGAATGTACCCACGAGAGCCCCTTGGAGACCCGCAACATCGCCTTCTTCTCCACCATGTGCCTTGAGGGTCTGTGGGCCCCTGCCTGCCCCCGCCCTAGCTGACCGCACTGCCTCCACACCCCCAGGGCTGCCTCCGCTGCCCCTCTCCTGCCACATGTTGAGCCACACCTCCTGCCCACCTCATGTGACCGCCCCCTCTTAGGGACATCCTGCCCCTCTGCCCCCATTATTCCCCCCACCCCTGCAGTTCACACTGTGTGTGCACCCCCCTTGCTGCCCACCCGGCCCTGAGGCGCCCTCTTGGCCCCACTGCAGGCACAGCACAGGGGCTAGTGGTGAACACGGGGGACCGCACCATCATCGGGCGCATTGCATCACTGGCATCGGGAGTGGAAAATGAGAAGACCCCCATCGCTATTGAAATCGAACATTTTGTGGACATCATCGCAGGCCTGGCCATCCTCTTTGGTGCCACGTTTTTTGTGGTGGCCATGTGCATTGGCTACACCTTCCTGCGGGCCATGGTCTTCTTCATGGCCATCGTGGTAGCCTATGTGCCCGAGGGGCTGCTGGCCACTGTCACGGTGAGTCGGGGAGATGGGAGAGAGGTGCAGAGAGCTGAGACGCTCATCTATCTCTGTGTTCGTTCATCCAGGATTGCCTCCATCATCTCCCTGTTTGTCCGGCTAGCCACTCACCTGCCACCCACGCACCTTCCCATCAGCCATCCCCCCAACCCCCTGTCCCTCCCCCTACCCATCTAATTCAGCAAACACTCACCAAGGCTGGGGACTCGCAGATGAAAAGGCCGCATCCTTGACCGGAGGAGGCTGAGGTCCAGTGTGGGCAGCCCTCAACAGTTAGCACCCAGTCCAAGACCTGCCTCAGAGGAGGTTCAGAGGATGTCTGTTTTCTCAGTTTGGTGGTGTTGATAAGAAAGCTTACAGACCCTCAGCCTGGGCAGCTTAGGGAGGGGCCTAGCTACGTCTGTCTGGGCAGATCGGGGGAGGCATCCCAACTGGAAGAGAGCACAGGCCAGAAAAAACAGAGACAAGAAGAGCATGGGTTTTACCGAGGAATGCTGTGTACACAGTACTGTGGCTGGGGCCCAGGCTCCCCATGCCGTGAGAGATGGGAAGGACTAGAAGCAAGGATTGGGCGCCCTACCTGAGCTTCTCACCCCTTCTCACAGGTCTGCCTGTCCCTGACAGCCAAGCGACTGGCCAGCAAGAACTGTGTAGTCAAGAACCTGGAAGCAGTGGAGACACTGGGTTCCACATCAGTGATCTGCTCTGACAAGACAGGGACCCTCACTCAGAACCGCATGACTGTGTCTCATCTCTGGTTCGACAACCACATCCACTCGGCTGACACTACAGAAGACCAGTCAGGTGTGGGGGTGGGACGAGCGGGGGTGGGGGTGGTGCTGAAGCAGGATCTGGTAGACGCTAGAGACCTGGAAGGGAGCTCTGAGGTTACTGAAGGGAGCCTGGGAGGGATCTGCATTAATGGAGAGGGGTTCCATCACGATCCCGGCGAGGGCCTGTGGAGCTTTAGGTCTGCAAAGGGGTTTGGTACTGGGTCTCCTAGGAAACCCAGTACTGGGTCTGGAGAGAAGGTTCTGTCCGGGGTATGAGGAGGGGTTTGGGTCCCAGCCAGTTCTGGGAGGGGACCTTGTCCTAAATCTAGAGGGAGGGGCTCGGTTCTGGTATGAGAGAGCTCTGCTCTGGGCCTGGGGCCCGTGGAGAGTCCCCTCGCGGCCCCAGCCTGGACACCTGGCATGCAGGGCAGACGTTTGACCAGTCCTCGGAGACGTGGCGAGCGCTATGCCGCGTGCTCACCCTGTGCAACCGCGCTGCCTTCAAGTCGGGCCAGGACGCGGTGCCGGTGCCCAAGGTGAGACCCCAGCGTACTTCAGGGGATCCCGGGAGCCTGGTGCAGCCAGGCTCGCCCCTGACACCAGCCGCCGCTTCCAGCGCATCGTGATCGGGGACGCATCCGAGACTGCGCTGCTCAAGTTCTCGGAGCTGACCCTGGGCAACGCCATGGGCTACCGCGAGCGCTTCCCCAAAGTCTGTGAGATCCCCTTCAACTCCACCAACAAGTTCCAGGTGTGCCCCGGGTCCCGCCCAGGCCCCGCCCACAGGAAGGGTCCCGCCCATTTCAGGACCCACCCACACTCAGGGCTGGCCTACCGCCGGGCTTCTCTCCCACTTCCCTCCCTCTTCGTAGACAAACCCCACCCACAACTCCCGCCCCGCCGGCAGCCACTGCCCACCCACAGCCCCAAAGCTGGGTGCTCACCGCCTGCTCTCAAGTCTTCCGTGGGGTAGCTCGCAGTCCAAATCCCGCCCCCCCAGCCCAACTCTGACCCTAATTCTATCCATTCCCCGCGCGCAGGCTCCTTACTGTGTCCGTAATCCTCAGCCTCTACCAAGGACCTGCCCAGCACGCTAGCCCCTCACCGTCCAGCCAAGCTGCACCCTCCAAGGCTCTTCCAGCTGCGCCCCAGCGCGGTCACCCTGCCCTTCTCCCAAGCCTTGTCCCCTTGTTCTGGCCCTTAACACTGTCCCCTTCCTTGCCCAAAGCTGTCCATCCACACACTGGAGGACCCGCGGGATCCCCGCCACGTGCTGGTGATGAAGGGCGCCCCCGAGCGCGTGTTGGAACGCTGTAGCTCCATCCTCATCAAGGGCCAGGAGCTGCCGCTGGATGAGCAGTGGCGTGAGGCCTTCCAGACTGCCTACCTTAGCCTGGGAGGCCTGGGTGAACGCGTGCTTGGTGAGACCCCCCAGAGCTCGGTGAGACCCCCACAGTAGATGGTAAACGCTTAGGAGAGGAGGAGCTAGCACAGGCCCTGCCCAATCTTCCCCACCCAGCCTTGACCATGACCTTTCCCATCCCTGGCTCACAGCTGACCTGCTCAAGTGCACACATGCCCCTTTGACTTTCCCTGTCTCAGTCCTGACCCCTGTGCATCCTTGACCCAGCTCCTCCCCACCTGTCTTCCCTGGGACCTACCCATTCCTGATCTGACATCCCTTGATTTTTCCCACCTCTTGCCCCAACCTTGACCTGCAGTTGTTTTCACCCCCACCTTTCAGCGTCCTCCTCTTGACCCTTTGACTTTCTCCAGTCCCTGCCGCAAATCAAGACTCCCCGGTCTTTGTCGTGCTCTCTGACATCCCTCAGCATTTTGTCTTGATTCCTAAATTTCCCTAACCGCTACCTCAACCCTGGAAGGCCCAAACCTGTGGTTCAATCCTGGATCTTTCATCTTACTTGTGTGGGACCACTAGCAAGAAATGTCCCCTCTCTAGGCCTCAGTCTCCTTGTCTGCAACATGAGCATGCTAACCGTCTCACAGGTTGGTTGTAATAGACTCACATCGTGTGAATCAAGTAGTCAGCATCGGATGATGGTCAGGCATCTGTGGGTGCTTGGTGCAAGGGGCCTTGTTGTTTTACTCACCACCTGGCTTTACTAGAGAGGGGTCTTCCTGGACTCCTCTCTGACTTCCCCGTTTTCTGGTCAGGCTTCTGCCAGCTCTACCTGAGTGAGAAGGACTACCCGCCTGGCTACGCCTTTGACGTGGAGGCCATGAACTTCCCAACTAGTGGCCTGTGCTTTGCGGGCCTTGTATCCATGATCGATCCACCCCGGGCCACCGTCCCTGATGCTGTGCTCAAGTGCCGCACGGCAGGCATCCGGGTATGCAACCAGGGAGGGGAGGAGGCAGGGGTGAGAACAGAGGATAGCAGTATTTGGGGTTAGGAACCCTGTGACAGAGAACCACCTGAAGGTGGTTTGAACCAAAAAAAGAATATATTGATTCATGAAACTGAAAAGTTCTGGGGAATGAAGCTTCAGGTATAGCTGGATCTAGGAGTTCAGTGTCGTTAGGAATTTACCTTTCTCCATGTCTCAGTTCTACTTCTCTCTGGTGGGTTTATTCTCAAGCAGTCCCTCCATTTTGGTCGACAAAGATGATCACCCCCAGCAGCTCCGACTGACATCCCACCTGTTTAACCACCCCACAGAAAAAGAGTGCCTCGTTTGCTCTTGTCCCAGATTGGGTCACATGTTCCTCCCTGAACTAGTCACGGTGGCTAGCGGTGGGACGCCTCGGTTGGCTAGGTCTGGGCTTACTTGCCCCTTCTTGGGCAGAGACCTCACTTCAACCCTGGGGGATGGGGGTGGTTCCTGAAAGACACATCAAGAGTTGGGGACCCAAGACTGAGCAAGCAACAGCCACGCCCTTCCCATGGTCTCTAAGACCCAGTCCTTATAGGAGCTTGGCCCTGTTACCTTCCTAAGTCTATTCCTTAGCCCCCCCCCCCCCACCCCCACCCCTTCGTTACTGCTTTCCAGTCATGCTGGTCTCCCTGCTGTTCCTCCAATGGTTCGGGCATGTTCAGACCTCAGGGTCTTTGCAGTGTCTGTTCCTGTGCCAGGAGGGATACTCTTCCCTCAGTTTTACATGTGGCCAACTCTCTCACCCCTTTCAGACCTCTGCTCAGATGTGCCTTTCTCAATGAAGTTTTCCCTGGACACACTTGAAATTGACAGTACTTTTTCCACCCAACATTTGTCTTCTCCTTTACCCAGCTTACTGTTTTTCCTCTCCTAATATGCTGTATCATTCATTCTTTTATTTTATTTTCTGTCTCCCACACTAGGGGGTCAGCTCCACGAGAACAGAGACTTTTATCTGCCTGCTTTGTCCCTGACATTTTCCAGGCATGACTGGTCGAATAAGTGACTGAGTGTATCAGTAGATGCCCACCAGGGAGGATGAGGAGAGTGGGCTGCGCCGAAGGCATCAAGGGTCTGATGGTCCCCTCCCAACAGGTGATCATGGTGACGGGTGACCACCC
Organism: Suricata suricatta; assembly: GCF_006229205.1. Taxonomy (NCBI): domain Eukaryota; kingdom Metazoa; phylum Chordata; class Mammalia; order Carnivora; family Herpestidae; genus Suricata; species Suricata suricatta. The sequence continues at coordinate 42,386,347 of NC_043715.1, read as the reverse complement.
CATCACAGCCAAGGCCATTGCGGCCAGTGTGGGTATCATTTCAGAAGGCAGCGAGACAGTGGAGGACATCGCTGCCCGCCTCCGCGTGCCTGTGGACCAAGTTAATAAGAAGTAAGCCCCTTCTGCCCTCCCTGTGGCTCTCCCCACACCCCGCACAGGCTGAGGCCCTGGCGCCCTCCTGCCTCCTTCCCAGGGATGCCCGTGCCTGCGTCATCAACGGCATGCAGTTGAAGGACATGGACCCGTCTGAGCTGGTGGAGGCACTGCGCACTCACCCGGAGATGGTGTTTGCTCGCACCAGTCCCCAGCAGAAGCTGGTGATTGTGGAGAGCTGCCAGCGACTGGTACAACTGCCGAGGGACGCGGCCCAGCGGCCGGGCTGGCCCTGGGTTGGCCTCTCACTGACCGCCCCTGACCCGCACCCCCTCCCTGCAGGGTGCAATTGTGGCTGTGACAGGGGATGGCGTGAACGACTCCCCAGCCCTGAAGAAGGCAGATATCGGCGTGGCCATGGGCATTGCTGGCTCGGATGCTGCCAAAAATGCAGCTGACATGATCCTGCTGGATGACAACTTTGCCTCCATTGTGACAGGCGTGGAGCAGGGTCCGAGCTGGATCGGAGGCTGGGGGAGGCAGTGTGGGCACAGAAGGCAGTGGGCAGTGAGGAGGCTGAGGTGTCTGCTGTGCCCACAGGCCGGCTGATCTTTGATAACCTGAAAAAGTCCATTGCCTACACACTGACCAAGAACATTCCGGAGCTGACGCCGTACCTCATTTACATTACTGTCAGCGTGCCCCTGCCCCTCGGCTGCATCACTATCCTGTTCATTGAACTCTGCACTGACATCGTGAGTATCCAGCCCCGACACCGCCTCGTGTGCAGGGCCCACGGACAGACATGATGGACAGAGACCCGACACGCACTCTTGAACACAATGATACAAGACGTGTGTACAAAGACAGCCAGATGTGAACACACAGGCAGGCAGGCGGCTAGTGACAGAACTACAGACATGGACACACCGGTGGACACTCAGGCATAGACATGTGGACTCAGAGATATTAACACACACACACATGTCTGGTGAAAGTTGGATCACAGACCGATGGGGACAGGATTGTCCCAAGTCTCAATAGACTTGGACAGATAAACACTGTCAGGCCCCAAGGCAGACAGACAGAAAAACAACCACAGATACAGAGATGGATGCAACCAGATGAATGGCCTTGTTGACTTATTTATTCAACAACACTTGCCTAAGTGCCTTCTCTGAGCCAGGTACGCATTAATTAATTTTGTCCTCACAAACGCTCTGTGGGATGGGATTTATTTATCATCCCCATTTTACTGATGAACCAACTGAGGCATAGACAGGTTGAATGGCCTGTCCCACACAGCCACGGCCACACAGCTAATAAGTGGCACACTGGGATTTGAGAGGTCCAGGGACTCTGCTCTTGGTCAGTGTCCTCTTCTGCTATTTGGCAGTGATGGACAGATAGGGTGAGGGTTAGGGGGAGGACACAGGGACACAGAGACAGAAGAGATGCAGAGATAGTGACAGGAGGGATAGGAACCCAGGGATACAAAAGCAGAGATAGTCACAGAAAAAGAGACGAGAGACAGGGACAAAGGAACAGTAAGGGGGAGAGAGAGAGATGGAGATACGGAGAGAGGGAGGGGGAAGGGAGAGAGAGAGAGAGAGAGAGAGAGAGAGAACAAGAACATGCAATAGTGGAGATAAATGCAGATGTTTTGATGGAGGTGGACACAGATGTGGAGCGGACAAGACGACTCACTTTGTTAGAGGGATGGCCCAAACACTGCTTTGTTGGAGGGGCCGGCTGATCCATGCTGTCTAGGCAAGTCTGCCTGCGTGGCCACCTGCCTCCTAACTTCAGTCCTGTCTCTGTCCACTAGGGGGAGGGGACAGGGTCTCCAATATGTAGGGGACAGGGGCTCAGGCAAACCCCTAACCCCCGGTTCCCTCTGCTCCTGGCCAGTTCCCATCTGTGTCCCTGGCATATGAGAAGGCAGAGAGTGACATCATGCATCTGCGCCCGCGGAACCCAAAGCGTGACCGGTTGGTCAATGAGCCCCTGGCTGCCTACTCCTACTTCCAGATCGGTGAGCGCCTTTGGGGCCAGGGAGCCCAGGGCTCCCTGCAGGACTGCTCCCCTGCCTGGGGGCCTCTAGCTGGGGCTCTGGATGGTTCTGGGTCCTGGGGTCTGGATTCGATCGTGGGTGTCTGTTGTTCTCTGAGTCCATTTCTACCACAATCCCTGCCTGTGTCCCTTCTCTGTCTCTGGCCCTGCTCTACATGATCCTGTCTCTGGGTGTGTCTCTGTTTCTCTCTGTGCTTTGTCTCTTGTGTCCCTATTGGTCTCTCTTGGGATCTTGGTCTTTGTGTTTGTCCATGTCTGTCACTGCCCATGTCCCTGTGTTTGTGTCTTTGTTCCTATGTGTATTTCTGTGTCCCTATATTTCAATGTCTCTCTCCATGTCTCTGCCTATGTCTCCATCTTTGTCTCCCTGTGTCTCTTTGCCTCTCCCCCAGGTGCCATCCAGTCATTTGCTGGCTTCACTGACTACTTTACGGCCATGGCCCAGGAGGGCTGGTTCCCGCTGCTGTGTGTGGGGCTGCGGCCATACTGGGAGAACCACCACCTACAGGATCTGCAGGACAGCTATGGCCAGGAGTGGGTGAGCCCTTGCCCCACCCCATCCCATGTCACCCTCATTTCCAGCGCCACCTACTTTGTGGGTGGCCCATGCTCAATGCTCTGTGTGACTGAGCTCAGCCAGAGTATCCCAGACACCCAGACCCTCACCAGTTCTGGGCCCTTTCCCACCACCGTCTTGAGCTCCAGACTCCTGCTGCTGACGGTCACTGGTGCAGATGGTCCCCTCCCTGCCCTGCAGTAGCACATCATCCCTAGTGTGGAACCAGGCCCCTATTCCGTTACCGTCACTGAAATATCACTTACACAGAGTATTTGCATGTGTGGCTGGCTTTAATGAAGGTTTGGAGCCTGGAGAGGCTCGATCCGGTTAGCAGGTGGGTTTAGTGTGTCCTGCAGTGTTAGAGGTCAAGATATTCCCCTTGAACATTTGCTGTCATGGTTAAGAATGCAGACTTTGGAACCAGGATTCATGGTATGCCACAATTCCTCACACGCTGTGTGACATTGGGCAAGTTGCTTTGCCTCAGTCTTCCCATCTGTAAGTGGAGATAATACTAATATCTACTTCAGGGACTTCACAGTGTGGTCCTCAGACCAACAGCATCCCCTGGGAGCTTGTTTGAAGTGCAAATTCTCAGTCCTCACCCCAGACCTCTGGGGGTGGAGCCTGGAAGTCTGTTGTAACCAGCCCTGCTGAGGATTCGTTGTTTTTTTATTTTTTATGTCTTTATTTTATTTTGAGAGACAGAGACAGAGCATGAGCAGGGGAGGAGCCAGAGAGAGAGGGAGACACAGAATCCGAAGCAGGCTTCAGGCTCTGAGCGGTCAGTACATAGCCTGATGCGGGGCTAGAACCCACGGACTGTGAGATCATGACCTGAGCCTAAGTAGACGCCCAACCGACTGAGCCACGCCCCTCTGAGGCATGCTGAAGTTTGAGCACCATGGGTCTCCCTCCTAGGATTTTGCGGGGACTAAGTGAGATAGTACATGTGAGACGCGTGGTACCTGAAGCAGAGTTTGCGTTCCTTCTACAATTAGCTGGTATGATAGTTACACTGAAGAAATGGTCTGGATAGTGGTTGCCCTTTTAAATGGGGGACCTGTCTCTTCTGTCTCTTCCGCATAGGCCCTTCTGGCCTACTTCCCTCATTTTTGTCATCTGCCTGGCCACTGGAGCCACTGGACTTTGCAAATTCTGCCCTAGGAGTCTGGTTCCCTTTCCCCAGGTGCCTTCTTGTGGGTATCTGGAAGGTTCTACATCCCTCCTTTCATCATGAAACCAATTGCCTGACCTACCATTTGCCCAGGAGCTGACATCCAAGCTTGAAAGACCAAGATTTCTAGGCCCCACATTCTTTGGCCCTGCACACCTCGGGGGTTCAAGGCCCCAGGCTCCCCACTCGGGCTCAGGCTATTTTTGTTCTCCTCTGGCCCGCAGACGTTCGGGCAGCGCCTGTACCAGCAGTACACCTGCTACACCGTGTTCTTCATCAGCATCGAGATGTGCCAGATCGCTGACGTCCTCATCCGCAAGACACGCCGCCTCTCTGCCTTCCAGCAGGGCTTCTTCAGGTGTCCCTGCCCCACCCTGCCCTCCGAGCCCTGGCTCCAGCTCCCCCCAGACCCTGACTAGCGCTCGCTGCAGCCAGCACACGCCGGCGCTGATTTGCGCATGCGCCACTGCCAGTCCTTATCGAGAGCTGGCGCCCACTGAGTGCCTCTCACCCGGCCCATTTTCGTCAACCAAAGGCGAGATGGGATGGGGCCAGTGTCCACTGTTGGAGCTTCTCCAGCTGACCTTTGACCCCGCAGTACCCTTGCTTTCCATCTGGTCCCCAGAGCCTCATGGCCTTTGTTCTGAGCCCACCCCCCGCCCCCGCAGGAACAGGATCCTGGTGATTGCCATCGTGTTCCAGGTCTGCATCGGCTGCTTCCTGTGCTACTGCCCCGGAATGCCCAACATCTTCAACTTCATGCCCATTCGGTGAGGGGTGGTGAGTGGAGGGATGGGCACAGGGATGCAGACTTGAGGGTAGCCTTCACCTTGCCATCTTGCCTGTGCCTTCAGGTACCAGTGGTGGCTGGTCCCCATGCCCTTTGGCCTCCTCATCTTCGTCTATGATGAGCTCCGGAAACTTGGAGTTCGCTGTTGTCCAGGGAGTGAGTATGGAGACTGGGGGCCTGGGGGTGGGGGGCTGGAACATTCTCAGAAGAGCTGCTCTGATCTTTGACCTCCAAGCCCTTGCCCCCCCCCCCCCATATCAATCATCAATAATCATGCCTCAGATAAACCTCGCTGGCTACACTATTGCCACTGCACAAAACGGCCACTGATCCGTTCCCGAGCGCCTCACTGGTGCCCATAGCCTGCCCCAGCACTGAGTCTCCTTTCTCTCTCTCCCAGGCTGGTGGGACCAGGAGCTCTACTATTAGAGAGACTGCCGCCTCCAAGCCATCCTTGCATCCACCACAGCAGAGGTGGGAGGCACGGGACCCTCTGGGCACCCACCAGAACATCTAAGCAGTCAAGAGCCCTAGCACCACCTGTGTCTGCCCCTGGAGCCCATGGCACCCCAACCTTGGCGGACGTCCCCACTCCCCTTTCCCATCCACAGAGAGCTCCCCCCTGCAGTGGGGCAGTCCCTGGGCCCAGTCCTCTGAGGGGGCGGGGGGGGGCGGCTTCAGCAGGGAGTGGGAGGTAGTGGCTTCTGTGAGGTTGGTCCGGCCTTAGCGCCCAGGCTGGCAAGACGACTTCAAACACACTTGTGCTGCGTGATAGTAATAAACCAGCTCACGTCGATGATGCTTTTATTTTGTGCTGGGCACTGTTGTGTTTTTCATGATCCCCTTTGATCTCCTACATGCCCACAACTCAGGAGCTATTTGTTCAGGGCTGTATCTCCAGTCCTAGGACACAGCCTGGTGTGTCCTTCCTTGAGGGAATGACTTCCCATCCCTTTGTCTAGGGTGACAGCATTTACAGGCGAGCTGGAACTGACCACAGACAGGCACCCCCAGGAGCGAGGCCTTTACCCCTCTGCTCATCTAGACACTTCCGGGGTCTCCCTTCAGCATGCTTCCTCTCTGCCCTTGGCTGGCACCTTGACAAAAACGCATCAAAATCCTTTCCACCTCAGGCAGCACCTCCCCCACCCCCCTAACCCCCTTCACAGGGGTCTCCACTCTGGTTCCACTTGCTCACTCCTCTGCTGCAGCAGTGGGACCAACTGAGACTAAAGTCATAGGTCCTGTTCCCACACCCCCCTCCCCTGAAAAGTTTACTCTCCAACTGGACACTGCCTTGACATCCACCCCCATCCCCACCCAAGCCCTTCCTCACCTCTCTTCCTGGTTCTCTCTGGCTGGACCTCAGGCTTCTCCCTCCTCCGCTGCCCCCACAGCCCGTCCGATCTGCAGTGGCTCCCACATCTCTGGTTCCCCCACTCCGCATGGCGCAGGGGTCCCCAGTAGCCTCTGCATCCTCCTCCAAACCTGCCCCATCAGTGCAGTCCGTCTCCCTGGGAAATATGGTGAGCCCTGGACTCCCTACCCTTCCCTGGCCTAGAATTCTCCATGGCTTCCCGCTGCCCCTGCTGGCTTCTGGTCTCACAGGCCTCCTCGACCTCATTCCAACCAATTCTTGTTTCACTGGAAAGCCAGGCCTGCTCTCTGACCTCAAGGCCTTTACCACAGCCTTTGCCACCTGCTTGCTTCCCCTTGCCCCATTCGCTCATCCTTCAGTTCTCAGCTCACATCTCCTCTCTTCCAGGGAACCCATCCTGTCCCCCAGGCTGCCCCGATCTGGCCTGTGCTCCCTCTGCTTCAGCGCCAACCACTCTGTTTTGTCTCCCCAAGCCTTGTAAAAGCTGGGGTTATTCCCCAGAGAGTTGGCTACTGGCAGCAGCCCTGGATCAGTCTCTGCTCAGCAAATAGTTGTTAAATGGTCATTTCTGCAACTTTCACTTGTCCTCATGCTTGTCAAAGGCTAGGTGAGGCATGGGATGGAGGTGTGCGAGAGAGAGCCTATCAAAGATCCATCCACCTGGGCTGGGAGTGGCCATATACTCTGACCAGTCAGTCACTCTCCGCCCCTCCAAGACACCTGTGGACCGTCTAGATGAGGGAAATGAAAAGGGGGCAGGGCTAGGTCGTGGTTTCCCCACCTTAGGGTACATGTTTCCTCCGAACGCACCAAGACACATAGCACAGCTGTGCTTAGTGCTTTCCTAAGCTCAGGGTTATGCAACATTATGGCAAAACCTGGACAGCCTGGAGGGAAAGAGGCTGCCTAGGGGGCACTTACCCTATCCCAGGCCTTGGGAGGCCCCTGTGGGAATATCAGGGCTGAGGAGCACCCTCCTGGGTGGGCAGGACTTGTACCAAAGTGGAACATAAACATGACATTAAAGCCCTGCTTCTGACATATACCCTCTGGGAGGGGGAGGGAATGGGGAAGGCGGCTGGCCACTAGAACAGGGAAGGGCTGGGGTGGTGTTGGGGGAAATGGAGAGCACGTGAACTTGACTAGTTGACCTGTGAGCTGGGAGGCTCCCCACCCCCTGAAATGTGCATTCTCCTCCGACACCCCACATGCTGCTCCAAGGACACAGCCTTGACACTGATGTGGTATGAGGCAGCCTATGTAACTGAATCCAGTTGAGACCTCTATATATAAACTTTTGGGATTTGGCAGGTGGGTGGAGAGATCTAGTCATCTTGCAGCCACAAGATAAGCCTTGTATGTTTAAGTTCCCTTGCTTATTAAACTTGCCACCAACCAACCTGAAATGGCCTCCTCTTTCTTCTCTGCCCTCTGAATAATGAGCTGGTCTTCAATTACACCTGGGAAGTTCCTAAAGAATTTGTGAAACAAGACAGGGAGGGGGTGGGCAGCACTCAAGACGTGTCCAAGCTGGGCTCAGCTGCTGTGCTAGTTGGCTGCAGCGGCCTTTGTACTCCGCACTGAGAAGACTCCAGCCAGGGTTTGATCCGAGGGCTACAGAACTGAACCAAAGCACCTCAGAGCTCAGAATCACGGAAGTCTGCCGCCCAGAGTCCAGGTGGTTGGACCGTTCAGTATGCAGTGGGGAGTCCCAGAAGGCCGTAAGCAAGGAGGATGCGCTAATAAAACTGGGATTTCAGATGCATCACCTTGGCTGCCGTATGAAAGGTGGATCTGAAGTGGGGAGACTAGGACTGCGAGGCTAAGCAGTCAGCGAAGGGCCCGGGCTGTGAGGAAAAGCCTCTGAGAAATGTGTTCTTCGATTCTCGCTCCCTGCTATCCCCTGTGCCCTGCCACTGCTCAAAGATGGTCTACTGCAAGCCCTCTGTCCGTCCTGGGAAAACGAAGAGCCGGGGAACTGCTGCAGAACGAAGGACAAACCAGTGTTGGCCAGTTTCCTAGGCTACCTGGCTTTGTAAGCCAGAACAAGGGCCTCTAGAACCCAGTGAACATGGTATTGGTAGATAGTTCCGGAGAGAGAGATTGAGAGACAGAGAAAGGCAGAGAGAGAGACAGAGAGATATGGAGGCAGAAACAACTTTCCAAACACTGTTTACTTCACAAAAACCTGGAGCCAGGGAAAGGGCATGTGAATGTCTGAGCCACCAAGCCTAGCAGTGCACGTTGACAACAGCGACATAGAGGGCCAGGGTGCTGAGGGCCAGCAGCCCTGTCACCACTGCTCGGGCCAGCAGTGCTGTCCAGCTGCCCAGGGAACACAGGTGGACGAAGGTCCTGTAGGGAAACATCATGATGAGGAAAGGAGACTAGATAATCCATACCCACCCCCATGTGGACCCAACCTCAACCCCCACCCAGCTCACTCCATGACAAAGGCCTTGTAGACGCTAAGGAACATCAGTAGGAGTACTGCTGGCCGGAAAGTGTGGTACAGGTCGTAGCGGGTTATCATCCAGACCTGGGCAGATGCAACGATGTAATGGACCTGCAGGGAGGCGGGAAGTCAAGACGAGGCTTTGGGGAAGAACACAGCCACCAGCAAAAGGGTGTGTGCGAGAGCAGGACTTCATACCAGACTGATGTTGGAGTCGATGCTCATCTGGATATACTTCCAGTCAAACTCAATGCCCCGGGCTCCAACCCAGAGGGGGATGCAGCTGAGGAAGGCAAAGAGAGGGATTCTCCAGCACCCAAACACCCTCAGCACCCAGAGTCTGAGCCCCCGCCCTCCGGCACCTCCTCAGAACCCAGGTATCCTTTCTTAGGAATCTGGCTCCAGGCTGCCACACACACCGGGACATAATGAGCTCGGCGGTGGCCCAGCCCAGGGCGGCAACCATGATCTTGTACTCCCCCTTGCCTGCATTCCGGGACATGACAAGGTTTAGGCCTATCAGGTCTGCCACATCCACGCTGGCCTTCATGAACTCCTGTGGGTCAGGTTGAGGCTTGAGTGAGCACGGGTGCCAGGGGGCCCCACTCCTGCACTCCTGCCCCCTCCCTTGCCCCACTCACCCCAATGAAGTCATAGATGCCGCCTTCCCAAGTGGGAAAAAACGTGGCCAGGAACAACATCTGAGAAGAGAAAACAGAGATCACTGCAAGGTGAGGGGAATAATCCAGGTGGGATACCCAGTAAGTTAGTGTGGGTGTGGAGGGTGGAGCGCTGGGGTTCAGGGACCCTTGTGGAAAGGGAGCAAGAGGCAGGCAAGGTGACAGGCTCAGGGGAGACAGAGGGAAGGGGTCTGGGGTTTGGGTTGTGTGGTGGTCATGGGGGGTCGGGCCAGGCACGGAGGGGCCGGAGCTAGCTACCCCGGCAGTGTCAGCAGCACCGTTCGGACTTTGGGGTTAGTTCGCGCCTCCTGAAAGTACAAAACACTCCAGCACACAATTGAGCTTTCTTAGTTTCGCTGAAGTGCTATACAAAAGTTGGCTGGAGACACCCCCCCAGGTTCCACCCCTTCCAGAGCCCGTCTTTCCAGGGTATTCTCAGGGGGACCCGGGCGCCCTCACCTTGCACAGCTGCACGAAGAGGTAGGTGACCCCGGCCTGCACGCACTTCCAGAAGGCGTTGTACTCGGACCTGCAGGAGCGGGCGGTGAGGCTCGGCCCCGGCCTGCGCCCTCCCGCCCGCGGCCACCCCGCACTCACAGGCCGCTGCACTTGTACGTGATGAAGTAGGGGAAGTAGGCCAGGGCGAAGCAGTTCCCGAAGTGGAACAGGGTCATGGCGCCGGCCGCCCGGGCCCGCCGGGGCGCGGGTCTCTTCCTCGGCCGGCCTGGCGCCCGAGCCCAGGTCCGCCGGCCCCCTACCTCCGCCGCGACCCGCGC
>NC_043715.1:42361468-42376266 GCF_006229205.1 Suricata suricatta | reverse complement strand
CGACCCGCGCGGCCTTCTGGGAGCCAGGCCGGGCCGGCGCCGGCGCGCTGACGTCACGGCCTGCGGCCGCCCCCCCGGAGCCTGTGCGGCCCCAGTGCGCCGGCGCGGAGTAAGTTTGGGCCGAGAGGTGTGGTTCCCCCGCCGCGGGCCCCGGGAGAGCGCGCCGTGGCCCCGTTGTGACCGGCGCAGAGACACGGGCGTGACAGTGAGCACTCTGCGTTTTTATTTCACTACCGGCGCCTTCCGTCCCCGGGAGAGGCGGGAAAGGGAGGTCCAGGTTCAGGCGCTGAAGCCCAGGGGAGCAGAGGAGGGGTCGTCCTGCTTCACAGGGCCGTCTCGGCTGAACATGTAGAGGAGCAGGTCTACCACCCGGTTACTGTAGCCATATTCGTTGTCGTACCTGGGGCGGGAGGAGGCGGGTCAGGGGATCTGTCCCGAGCACTCCTGCTCTCTCCGCTCACCCCCCAATCTCTCGGACTCCTCTACCCCTTACCAGGAAATGAGCTTCACGAAGTTGTCGTTCAGAGCGATGCCGGCTTTGGCATCGAAGATGGACGAGTGGGTATTGCTCACAAAGTCCGTGGAGACAACCTGGACGTTCAAATTTCAAGATTAAGTGTGGATCGCCGAGCAAGGACCTCCAGGAGCCCAGGCTCCGACTCTTAGGCACACTGGCCATCCATTCATCTACAATATTTGGTGGAGCCCTGCTGTGTCCGGGTTCAGGGGACGTATGAGGAAGGCACACCGGGGTTTGCCTCCTGGAGGTGGCCAAAGGGCTGAGGCCAAACGCCCTTATGCTGCACCAGCATCACGTCTGGTAATGATGCAGGCACTCAGACACAGGGACATCCTCTCTTAGGGGAGGTGGTGAGGCTGGGTATGGATGTTGAGGAGGATCTGGTCAACCTTGGGCCTCCTGTGGTGTTAAGGCCATAGAGGAAGGTGTTGGGGGGAGGGGGGAGCTGTGATCTGATTTGCTTAAAATGAGATCCTGGTGGCTATGTGAGTGGACCTGTAGGAACTAAAGCACAGAGGCAGCACCAAAGGTGGGTGTACAGAGATGGCATGACTGGGAGCAAAGGGATGGTGACACCCTTTCTTCCCAGGGAGGGCACCTGGCCATGGCCTGTCCCAAGTAAGTGTTGAAAAATGGGAGCCATTGTCTTGTTCACTAAGCAGGTACTGAGCACCTGCTGTGTGCCAGGCCCCGGGAAGATGGCTGGAGCCACGGAGGTGAAAAGAGAGTCCCAAAGTCGGTGCTTTCTTGTGCTAGCAGTGCCAGTTGTGACTATGAAATGAAATTTCAGGTAAGAGAAAGGGCCAGAAAGAGAATATCTTATTGGGACAGAAGTTGAAGTAGAGACTCGGAGGTGGGGGCAGACTATGTGGCCACCTGGAAGAAAAGCTATTCAGACCACAGGAACAGCAAGTACAAAGACCCTGAGGCAGGGAGATCAGACCTTCCCAGCCCTGCAGTCCCTATCTTGATTCATGGTGAGCAGCTCTTTGGCAAGTGGAAAATCCCATTTCCTCCTCAGAGGGCTCCTCCCCGGGGTCCGCTTCCTCAGCCCCTACCTCATCCTCGGTGTAGGCAAGGATGCCAGCCAAGGGCCCCTTGGCTGCTGCTTTTATGGCATCCTTGATGGCCTGGTACGAGGTAGGCTGGGCCAGGCGGCAGGTCAGGTCCACAACAGATACGTCTGGGGTTGGCACCCGGAACGCCATTCCCGTCAGCTTCCTGGAGAATCCCACATTAGGGGTGGGAGTCAGAACCCAAGGACTTCTCTGTCTATCCCTCATTGTGTCTGCTTTCCCTCTATAGACACCTCAGGGGGCCATCATACCCTTTGAGGGCTGGGATGACTTTGCCCACGGCCTTGGCAGCCCCTGTGGAGGCTGGGATGATGTTCTGGTGGGCGCCCCGTCCATCTCTCCAGGCCTTCTTCGACGGCCCATCCACTGTCTTCTGGGTGGCAGTGTAGGAGTGAATTGTGGTCTTGGAGAGGAAGAAAACTGAGGTGAGGCCTTCTTCCTCCTTAGCTCCCATGCCTCTTTTTCCCAGGCCTGAGGTGGTAACCCAGGGGTGGGGAGTGGCGGGGGGCACCACCACAGGCCGCAGGAGGGCTGCGTGCAGGCCAGGGGCCAGCCTTGTCTGCAAGCTGCAGCATTCAGAGACTTCACCACTCAGCTCCTCCTCCCCACACCAGTCTCCCCCTGCTAACACCACACACGTAGCAAGGCCTGGGAGGAAGGCGGAGCCTTCCTGCCGTCCCTCCCGCCTAGGCCCCTCTCCAACTCACCATCAGCCCTTCCACGATCCCAAATCGCTCATGGATGACCTTGGCAAGGGGGGCCAGGCAGTTGGTGGTGCAGGATGCATTGCTAAAACGGCCCAGGGATGCAAGGCACCGGGAGGTGAGTTGCAGAGCCAGCCCTACCCCCTCACCTCTTGGTTTATGCACACAGGCCTGGTTTTGTGAAAGTCAGGATGGGGATGGGAGGGGTCACTGGTGGTGCCTTCAGGCTGCAGGAGGCACCCAGAGATGGGGCCAGAGAGGCTGCCCAAGCATGTTCTCCAGGAGTCGTGCCCTTCTAAGTCTCAGGGCAATGTTAACATGATGGCCTTTAAGGCTTTGGGAAGGGAGATGTGAAAGCAGCAGCAGGGGGCTATCGGGAGTAGGGGTGAAGAGGCTGAGGCTGGGTGCCACTCACACACTTCAGAATGTTGCTTCCCGTTACCTGACAATTTTCATGGAGCCAGGGTTATAGCTGGTCTCATTTACCCCCATGACAAACATGGGTGCGTCCGGTGAGGGTGCGCAGATTACCACGCGCGCGGCACCTGCCTCTATGTGATTCTGGAGAAGGAGCACAGGTGTCAGGAGGTGCTTCAAGTGTCACCCCCACCCAGCCAGCCAGCCCCAGGCATCTGTCTCCCACTTACCGAAGCTTCCTCTAAGGACAGGTACACACCCGTGGACTCCACCACAAAGGGGCTCCCAACAGTCTTCCAGGGGATGTCTCTGGGCTGCTTGCTGTGGAGGGTGGCAGCCCAGGAGTCAATCTGTCCCTGCATGGCCTTGCCTTCACAGTCATGGCCTTCACTGTTCAAAAGGCTGCCCAGATGCCTTCCGGCCTGGCCTGCAACCGTCTCGTCCCCCGACCCCATACCTAGCTGTCTTTATGGATTCCGCCCCTCTGGTCTTGCCTTTCATCACTAACCCCACCTTTCGGGCCTCTTGTCTTGACTCTGCCACACCTGCTGTGCCTGGATCCAAGCTGCCACCTTCCTGACTTCAGCCTCAACGCCCCCCGGCCCCCCCACAGGAGGACCATCCATGACTGCTCCCAGCCAGGCCAGGCCCATTCTAACATGCTGGCCAGAACGTGGGCCCCCGGGAGGGTGTGGCCTGCCCTGCTACTTCTGGTCTGCAGCCCTGCAATCTCCCCCAGCCCTCCTCGTCCCCCTTGTCCCGCACCAGGAGCCCGGTGCGAGAGCTGGGCAAGTCTCTGAAGACACACTGCATCCCTGAGAGCGGATCCCAGGGGAGCACTGAACCCTGAGGTGGCCCTGGGGCCCGCAGTGATAGGTAGTTTACATTAGAAAGTAAAGGAGATTCTGGTTTCATGTTTCAGAAGCTCACATTTCCACTCGATAGCCAATGTTTGTATTTGAAACATCAAACATCTAGTGTTTGCTGTTTTCTACTTTAGCCAACAGGCGATAAATGAATAAACGGTGTACTGGTTTTTTCCCTTCATGGGGTTTTATCACAACAGTGGTATTCTTTGGTGATTATTTGTTAGCATCTGTCTTTTCTCTAGACCACTCTGCCACTGAGCCTGCACCCTCCAGAGGTGGTGGTGGGGGGGGAATGTTAAACATTCGGCACACCTGCCATGTGCCCGTGTTCTCAGTGCTCTGCCTGTATTGAACTTCTTTAACCCCGGAGACCTGAGGAGTAAGTACTGTTCTGGGCATTTTCAGAGGAGTCGGCACCCGGGCAGAGGGGAGGAGAGTAGGAGGCAGAGCTGGCTGGCTGGGCAGGCGGGCTGGCCCTGGAGGCACTGTGAGAACAAACGACCGAAGAGCCAAATGAACGAGCTGCTTCCCATCTCTCTGGACCACCACACGTGGTTCTCTCCTGTCATCTGTTTCTGTCAGGGCGCACTCTCCATCATCTGGCCCAACTAGCTCGTCTCTGCTGCCCCCCTTTTCCTGCCTTCCACGTTGTGGTGGAGGGGGGAGCACCTCATATTCCTCTGCCATTGCTGAATTGGCATCCCTGGAGACCCCAGCCCCATTTCTAGGCTGTCACAGGCCCTGCCTTTTGCCCAGAGGGCTGTTTCGAGGATTCCGTTCATTCTTCAAGGAAGTACAGAGTCTCCCCAGAGCCAGGGTCTGTGTCTGTTTCCAAAGCTGTAATGGTGACGCAAAGCAAGGGCCCTTCCTGCGAGAAGGCTATGGCTTTGTGGGCAAGCACCCTTCCCAGTGTCCCCACACACCTGTTACTTCCGGCTGTACTCCCCACTACTGCTGCGGTGGGTATGAGCATCATCCACAGCAGATACTGTAGGAAACAGGCTAGGACAAGGTCAGTCTCTTGCCCAAGGTCACCCCAGCTAGGAAGGGGTGAAGTGGGGGTAAAGCACACAAGCAGCATGGGAAGGCAGCACCAGAGTGCTGGGCACACACCGAGGAGGGGGCAGCTGCATGGGGATGGGGAAGGCAGGGAGCGTGCCCCAGGTGGCAGGAGTGCCAGGTTGAGCAAGGAAGGGACGCAGGATGTCTGAGCAGTGACTGCTCTGCTGGAATTGTGCTTGGGGGTTACCATTTCAAACTTGGCTCAGGCAGCTTATACTAGGGGGCCTCTGCAACCTCACCTCCACCCACAGTCCTGTGTGCACCCAGCCCTCCTGCCCCACGTCCATAAACACCCAGGAGCTGGGCGTGGCTGTGGCTGCGTGGGCGGGGAGGCCGCCTAGAGCAGCAGCAGGGCCGACCATGGCTGCTAATTTACATTAGAAAGATTAAGTACGGTTGTGGTTTCCCATTTTATAAATTTTTAAATTTTTTGCTATCTTGAAAGTTTGTATTTGAAAGCATATTAAATATCTAACATTATTGCTTTTGATTTGCAGATTCTAAACCTATCTTTCAGTGGCAGGAGGGGCACTGATGTCAGCACGAACCATGTGAAACGGGTACTAAGGAGTCAGCATTGCCCAGGTGTAAGAGGTGCTCGTTTGGGGTCCCAAGTGGTGGAGGGTCAGCTTGGTTGGGAGGACTTGGAAAGGCAGCGGGGAGCGAACAGGGTTCAGAACCCCATCAGGAGCTGCGATTTTTATCCATAGGGGGACGGGGAGCCATTGGAGGATTTAAGTAGGGGAGTCACCAAGTTCAGGTGATGTTTTTAAAAGGCCTCTGTGGCTGCTGTGTCGGAACCGAGTGGAAGTGGTTGGCTAGGCAGTGGTGCCAATTCCCAGCAAGGGAGATGAGTAGGTGTGGGGGTTGAAGGAGAATCAGAATTGAGTGTTAAACATATCGAGTTGCTATGCCTGGGAGAAAACGTGTAAATGCGTGCTATTTAGAGTGTGTCACCCTTCTCGGTAAGTGTTTTTACACTATGTTAGGGGTCAGGGACTTCTCAGACCCCTCGAACCCCATACCCTGAGGCACATGCACACACTATTTGGGGGGTGCCGGGCCCCACACAAGGGGCCAGAATCCCATGTAGTCATCTCCGCAGCTCCTGCATTCATATGCCGCAGGCATGCATCACACAGCTCCCCTTACCACTGGAAGACGGTGATCTCCTGGTTGTCTATGACCAGCTGTCCGTTCCTCAACTCCACAGTCCCCTTGTACCGGCCATGGGTGGAGTCGTATTTAAACATGTACACCTGCGGGAGACAGGACGGCTCCCGGTCTTGAGTGGCAAGGGTGGAGCGGGCATCCCAAGGGTGTTCCTACCCCAGTGAAGGAGCCACATGGCATCTGGGAGCCTTCCATGGAGCTCTCCTGGCCCCGGTCCTCCCCGCTCTGGTCCCGCCCTGCCCAGGTCTCCCGTAGGCCTGCTGCTCACCATATACTCTGGGTCAATGAATGGGTCATTCACTGCCACCACCTTAACACCCTTCTGCACGCAGGCACGTAGCACCAGGCGACCGATGCGTCCGAATCTGTCCAGAGACAAAGGTTGTGGGGCTGTTCTCAGAATCCTTGCCAGCAGGCACAAGAGGGGATGGGGGAGAGGGGGATTGATGACAGGAGGTGCACTCTACGGGACTGGGTGAGACTCAGTCTGGGTAAAGAGGGCAAAGTGCAGCCACTGTCCTCTCTTGCCCAGATGTCCTCTTCAGCCTCTTAACTGCTTCTGCTTCCTCTACCCATCCAGCCCATCCCCCTATCCCTAATCTTGTAGCTGGATGGATCTTGTAGGACTTAGGTCGAATTTATGCCTCTTGGCTGGAAAACTTCCATGGCCCTTAATCAGTAAGACCAGATCTGGACTGCTTGCTGTGGACTGCCAGGCCCCTACCAGGTTTCCCCCTCCCTCCCTCCTTTTCTCCCTTGCTTGCCTCCCCCCATACCAGTGTTTTCCACACACTGACTTCCTGCCTGTTCTTAGCACTCTGAGCTGCCCCCACCTCAGAACTGGCTACCTCTGCACTCTCCAGCCTTGCTGCACCCAACTTCCAGACTGTTCATGACATGCAGCACTGAACTGTCGAGTTCCTGGTCCCACCAGAATGTGAGCCCTCTGAGGAAAGATCCCTGTACCTTCTCCCTGTATTTGCTCAGATGGGCAGAATGAAAGCACTGATGGGGAGAAATGCGGAGATGCCCCAGGCAGCAACTAGAGGAAAGACTGGGCCCTATGCCTTCAGGAACGGCGTGGGTCAGGCCTGACTCACCCGTTGATGCCCACAGTCAGCTTCCGGACCAAAGGAACCTTCTTAGGGGGAGGAGGTGGCGCTTCCTCCTTGACTGGCTCAGGCTCAGGCTCTGGCTCAGGCTGGGGCTCAATCTTGGGCTCAGGTGGGGGTGGTGGTCTGGTCACTGTTGGGGACGGTGAGGGCAATGAGCTGCACCGCCATGGTGGGAGAGAATGAACCCTTTTTGCCACCCAGCACCTGTTGCTGATTCCAGGCCCCTAGTGGCCAACCATCTAGCCTACTGTTTCCCCAAACCACCTGATCCACGGAATGATCAGGAGGGGGGCTTGTTTTAAAATACCAGTGCCTGGGGGCACCTGGGTGGCTCAGTTGGTTAAGTGTCAGACTTTTGGTTTCAGCTCAGGTCATGATCTTACGCTTTGTGTTTTGAGCCGTGCGTCACTATCAGTACAGAGCCTGCTTGGATTCTCTCTCTCCCTCTCTCTCACTGCCTCTCCCCTACTCATGTGCATGCATTCTCTCTCTCTGAAAATAAGTTAAAAAAAAAAAAAAGATACCCATGCCAGGGCCTCTCCCCTGGGGATTCTCAGTGTGCATGCGTTTTTAACAATCACTTGGGGTGAATATTGCCTGTACTTCAGTTTCCACCTCTGTAAAATGAAGATAATAGCACACTTCTCAGAGGGTCACTGTGCTTGAATATGGTGACACATGTGATGCTTATGATGGAGCCTAGGAGACAGTCCACAGACATTCACATTTTTAAAGATTATTTCCCAAACTTGTCCTATAATTGCACCAGCCCTGTGATCCCTAAGCTGTTCTGATGTTAAGAACCCCAGGGTAGGCCTCTTCCTAGGGAAATCCCACTCAGTAGGTCTACACTGAAGCCGAGGACTCCTGATTCTAAAGGCTCTCCAGGGGATTCTTATCCTCAGGGTATCAGGAAATACAAGTGCATCAAAACATGAAGCAAACGGAAGCCCATCCGGCTTTCGCCTCCAGATGTCCGCGCCCGCGCTCCTGTGCTGCGTTTGAAAACCTGTGTTTGGAGGCATGCTGGCCGGGCTGCAGATAAGGGCTTGAGGAGAGGAGGGGAGACACAGAGGCAGCAATCAGGGGGCCTGGCTAGCAGAGGGTTTCTAGCTGGGAATCGGGCTCAGTCGCCTGCCAGCTGTGTGGTCTTGGCCTGTTTCGTGGTGTCACATCTGGACCTTCTACCTGGGGGCTGCTGTGAAGACTCTGATCTCAAGGCCCAGGAGGCGCTGACCTCAATAGAGGGAGGAAGTTGTTACTAAGAGTACTTGTGAGGAAAGGAAGAGAGAAGAGGTTGGAGAGGGGCTGGAGGAGGAAGGTGGGGGGTGTTCTTGGTGCCAGACTCAAAGAAAGGCACCTGGGACGCTGTGGGGCTGGGAGCCATGGGCCAGCTGGCCTATGAGCCTCCCTGACCTCTGCGGGCTGCCCGAGTCTGGACTGTGGGTTTCCAGGGGGCAACGCCAGTTCATAAAGATATTAGTGTTTATCAGTGGCCGAGGTTTTGATGACTTAGGATGTTTGCATCCTAAGGGTTCTGCTTCTGCCATCACGAAAGAGGGAAATTTGTCCATCTGGGTTAAGAGTGGGAATCTGACACCACTGGGCGGCCTTTCAGAAGGAAACTCCGGTGGCTCTCCTCTCCCACCTTCCCTCCAGGTTTCCTCTCTCTTCCCCTTCATTCCAGGGGTGGGGTGCATGGGCTGGAGGGGAGCTCCTGGTCTAAGAAGAAAGAGCCTGAAGGAGCTCCAGGGATGAAGCATCACCTGGTGGGTGAAACAAGGGCAGCAGGCGCGTGCTCTCCTAATTAAGATGACGTTCCCATTTCCTGGGTGCTGCCATGGGCTAGGTGCTGTGCTGAGCTCTCGCCTACACCTGCTCACTGAATGCTATGAGGCATGAGCAATAAGTCCGCCTCACAGAGGGGAAACAGAGGCCTGAGGTCACAGGGCGAGTGCGAAGCAGGAGGGAGGCAGAGGGCGGCAGAGGACTTACCTGGTGCAGCTTCTTGGGGGTTCCTCCCTCCGCCCACGACCCGGGTGCTCCGTCCCCCCCTCCCCGGGCACGGTTAGTGCGGAGGTAGCCGGGGATGCGGGTTGCCCCCCTCACCCCGCCCCCGGACAGATGTGGGTTCATCTGGCCCCAGTGTGGGGTGTGCACCTACGGCTGGGTGGGTAGGGCCAGCTGCCCGACGGCTTCCAACAGGGGGCAGAGAGTCCCAACTCTACGTATGATTCTGGCGCTGAGAGACCACGGCTTGCACTTCCCTTTGGTGGCCGCCCTGAGTGGCTGTAGGCGGCCCAAGGAGGACAAAGCCCACCACGCCCCAGGCGGCCCTTTAGCGCTGGGTGACAGGGTCGTCCATCCCACGTGAAACCCAGCTGGCCGCGGTTCTTCAGCAACCTGCGGCCGGTCTCAGAAATGCGCCCTCCTAGACGCGGCTCCGGCCCGCGTCCGGGCCCCTGCTTGCATCCTTCCACCCAGCGCTGGCGGCGCCCAGCCCAAAGCGGGCCGCTACCTGGCCCGCCACCATCGCCGTAGAAACCACTGGGCCAGCAGCGCAGGGCGTAGGGACGGAGGGAAGCGGCTCCGCGGCGGAAGACCTGCACCCCGCCTCCTGCCCCCTCCCCCGTGGACACGGGGCGGCGGGCAGGCGCGCCGCAGGGGGCTCGGGGCTGCGGGGCTCCTCCCCGCCCTTCCTCCGCCCTTCCTCCCGGTCCCCGTTCCCCGGGGTCGTCGCCTCCCTCACCCGGGCATGGCTGTCGCAGTAGCTGGACAACGGTGACATTGGTGAGGACGATGTCGCGTTTCGACATGGCCTAAGGTTTCATGGCCTAGGGGTCCCGGACACCCGGCGGGATGTTAACGGTGGTGCGGGGCGCCCAAGCTACTGGGGCCGGAGCTTCTCGCCTTGCCGTCACAGTGCCCGGTGACGTCACAGGACGCGGCGCGAAGCTGTGAGGTCCGCCTGCGTGCCCCGCAGCCCCTAGGCAGCCAGCGGCATCTCGAATAGAATCCAGCTTTTTAAACGAGTCCTCAAAGCCCTTGTTTCTTTCTCGGGCACAACGGCTCTGCGCTGCTCCTGGACCCTCCTCTGGATAGTTAGCTGCCCTGGCTGGCCTTTTTTTCTTGGAGAGCAGGCTGCACCCTTGCTCGGCTGCGTCCTGGTTTCCCTCTGGTGCCACCCTTTAAGAGAGGCCCCTAATGCCCCAACTGAATTCTCTCCTGCCTCAGTCACTACCAGCCATCGCCCTCATCCCCTCAGCCCTCCTATCTCCCAGGAAGCCTTGTCCCACTTCCCTTGCTGGGTTAGATGTTCCAATGTGCAAAACTCCATCATTACACTTACTACGTTTTTATTTTTCTCACAGCAAATCTCTCTTTCTCAAAATCATCTGGTTTATTCATTTTCTTGCCAATTGTCTCTGCCCGTAGACTCTTGGAGGGCAGGATGCTCGTCTGCCTGCACTTTTATGTCCCACTGACTAGAGGAAGGTTTGGCACCTCCAGTGCTCACTCCGTAAATACCAGAGAGAATGCAGAAATCTTGCCTCCTCACGTTTCCTCGGACTCCCGGTCTTAAGTTGAAGCAACCTCCAAGTCCGATCCTCTCACAGCATCCCATTCTTCTTGTGCCATGATCTAGTTCTTCATTTACGTGCTCGGTTTGTCCCCTGTCATTCACCACGGGGCCTCCACCACCTAGAAATGTGCCTTGCACAAAGCAGCTCCTGGGACAGAACAGATGGACAGATGGCTCCTTTCCTCTAAAGCACTGGGGGGGGGTGGGGGCTTGCTCGCACATCTGTGACTCACAGGCAGGCACCTTCACCTGCAGGGCTAGCTGACACATGGCCGTGACCAAGACTCAGGGGGTGTGGGGGTTTGGGTCAAGAAGGAGTCACCATCCCAGAGAGAGGTGTGGGAGCCAGAAGGGGCAGAATGACATGAGAATCTTTCCCTTCCCCAAGCCTTCATGGGAGCCCTGTTTGCCAAGTACCTGCCAAGGGATGGGGTGAGGGTGAGGCTCTCCTGCTTGGATGGTCCAGGGAGGTGGAACTAAAATAAATTGGGTATACAGATGGGGAAATTTCAGTGACCCAAGACCACAGTACAGGTATTAACTAAACAAGAGGGGGACAAACTTAACATGTATGATGGGGGCGATGGGGGCTTTGGAAGATCACCCAAATAAAACCAGGACGGAAGAGGGGACACTTGTGTACAACTTTACAACAGATGTGAAAAGCTAGATGCAATTAAAATTTATCTTAGAAAATATAAAGGATTGGGGTGCCTAGGTGTCTCAGTTGGTTGAGCGTCCGACTTCAGCGTAGGTCGTGATCTCACAGTTCACCAGTTCAAGCCCTGCGTGTCTATGCTGACAGCTCAGAGCCTGGAGCCTTCTTCTGATTCTGTGTCTCCCTCTCTCTCTGCCTCTCCCCAGCTCACACTCTATCTGTCTGTCTCTCTCTCAAAAATAAATAAACATTAAGAAAATATAAAGGATCAACACTGGCACAAAAAGGAATGGCAAATCTGAGCTGGCCAATAACAAGAAAACACAGCGTTAAGATCTGTCCCCTCAAAGGCTGATACAGATGCAGATGACTGTATGGGCAAGATCTGCTAAGGCAGGGAGGGGTGGCTGGCTGGCTCAGTTGGTTGGGTGTCAGACTTCAGCTCAGGTCATGACTTCGTAGTTTATGAGTTTGAGCCCCATGTAGGGCTCTCTGCTGACAGCTCAGAGCCTGGAACCTGCTTTGGATTCTGTGTCTCCCTTTCTCTCTGCCCCTCCCCCACTCGCATTGTTTCTCTCAAAAATAAATAAACATTAAAAATTTAAGAATAATAAAGAAAAAAGACCTGCCAAAGCGTCAGGAACAAGTGTTCGGCAGCCCGTAGGAATGGTTGCGAATCCTAACCAGAGCGGAGGAGGGGTGGGGAGCAGCTCCGGTGCGGGGAGGCTCTGGGCGGGCCATGGGCTCCGGGGGGGCCCTGTGTGTGCTTCTGCCGCACACTCCCCAGGAGTGTTTGCGGGAGTGTTTGCTGTGATGCCGGCCCACAGAAACCTCTCTGGCTTGCTCTAGAAAAGTAGCAGGGCATATGACCAGAGGCAGCAGGGGACGGCAAAGAAAGGACGACTCCAGGCCAATCTCTTATGGTAACAGATGCCAAAGTCCTGAATCAAGTAGTGGCGAATGGGAATGCGTCCGAGAAGCCCTGGGGCTGACAGGAGATGGTGGGATGGGCAGAGAGAGGGGAGGAAGGAGAAGACAGAGTGCATTTCAAAAGGAGAAACCCCACCTCTCAATCTCAGGGCGGATTAGGATTCTGAAGCTCACCACCCACCCCTCTCCACCCTGCAATCTCCTGGCACGGGAAACTACCTCATTTAGGCACCGGACAAGGACCAAGGAGCCACACCTGAGGTTGCCCAGGGATTTGGCTTCGCCCCTGGAGCGTGAAACTGGGAAACAGATTTAATGAGCTCAGGATTGGAGACGTGGTACGGTTAGTCACCCTCTACAGGCAGTGCCTAGAAATGGCAGAAGCCCTGGGTCTCTGGGCGTGTGCGTCCTGGACCCGGGATGGAACTGCAGGTCCTCCAAGGGAAGTTGGCCTTGTCACCCTCGTTTGAGCAAAGCCTGAAAACACATGCAGATTCTCGCCACACCTGGGCACCCACGCACATAACTCTGCCACCCCCGCTCACTCACACCCTGTGCATTCCTTCCTGCGAGCCTTCCCACCAAGAATCCCACTCCCACCCCCTCTCTGTCTCTCCCTTTGGCATTAAAACCCAAATATCTTTCCCCTCTGCGCTCAGCTTACCCACACACTGGTTCTCGTTCTTCTGGTCTTTGCCTGCCTCTAAATGAGCCTTAGATAGCAATGCTGCCACAGTCCTAGCAGCCATCACCTGCCCTTCCTTCTGGTGGCCTTCGTCGTGCCCAGGCTGGCCTCCCGGCCATTGCCCCTCCAACCCCTGCCACCATGTCAATACTTGGGGCTTTAAGTTGGGACCTAGGAGGCCCCAGGGGGAGGAGGGAAGGAAGGATGAGCCCTTGGCCGCCAGCCCAGGTTCCTGCTGACAGTCTCCTGCTGCCCCGGGTCTTCGGCCCCTCCCCGAGGCCGCCTCAACCGGCTTTTCAGGAGACACTGCGTCCTGTCCCAGCTCATGGCAATCAGTCCTCTGCCCTTGCCCAAGGCCTGGAAGCAGGAGACCAAGGTTCTGCTATGAGAATGTGTCCTGGCTCCAAAATCTGTAACCCTTCCCAAGGGGCCGATGCTGCTCTCCAGCACCCTCTGAGACTGGGGGTGAGGCTTGCCCTCTCGTAGTGCGCATACCATGTGCACTTACATCACACAGTTTTGGGGAGTGCTTTTTTTAATCCATCCATTTGTTCAATCTAGAGATATTAAGTGAACCCCAGACAATGTTCTAAAAATTGGGGATGTAGCAAAAGCCCTGTCGTCTGGAAGTTTAAAATCTGATAGGTGATGCAGACAATATAAAAGATAATTTTGGATCGTGGTAAGTGCTTATAAAAACAAAGGATGATATCACCAATATAACTGAGGGACAGAAGGGAAAGTGTTTTTTTCCTTTTTTTGAGAAGGTGACAGTGGCACCAAGAGCAGAGTAAGGAAGAACCCACCATGTGAGGATCTGAGTTCAAATTCCAGGCAGAGAAGACATCAAGTGCAAGGACCGTGAGGCAGGAAGGAGCCTGGTGTGTCTGAGGACCAGGGAGAAGACCCAGGGGGTTGGGACATGGTAGGTGTAGGAGTGGGGTGTCTACAGGAATGGTAAGAGCAAGGTCTGATGACTCCTTCAGCTCCCCAAGAGTGCTCTTCTTCTCCTGACTGTACCTCCCATCTTCCATCTCCTCAGAGGAGTGAAGAACCAGGCCTGGGTCCTGAGGACAGGGTGCTGGAAGGTTGGGTAGGGAGAGAGGAGGCCTGGACAGTGGGTGAGGAATGAAAAGAGGGGGTGTTTGGAAGGGAGGCCATCTGGGCTTTGGGGCGGAGGGCTCGAAATGGGCAAGAAGCAAGGATGCCACGTGAGTGTTCTCCATTCATGACTCACCCTCTCTTCCTCCTCCTCTTTATTGCTCAACTCAGAGCTCCCTGGGAAATACTTCCCTGACTGGGGACCAAGTCAGTGTCTCACAGGCATAATTGAGTCATGAGGGGTGGAGAAGAGGGAGGGAAGTAGAGGATAAATAGCAGCTTTGCTTCCCTGGCTCCTCTCTGCATCCTCCCCACCCTACCAACAACATGCACCTTGCCAGTTTGCTCAGCTCCTGCTCCCTCCTACTGCTCGTGGGAGCCCTTCCTGGATGGGCGGCCAATGATGACCCCATTGAGAAGGTCATTGAAGGAATCAACCGAGGGCTGAGCAATGCAGAGAGAGAGGTGGGCAAGGCCCTGGAAGGCATCAATAATGGAATCACTCACGCTGGAAGGGAAGTGGAGAAAGTTTTTAATGGACTTAGCCACATGGGGAGCCAGGCTGGCAAGGAGCTGGACAAGGGCATCCAAGGGCTCAACAACGGCTTGGACAAGGTAGCCCATGGGATCAACAATGGCATTGGACAAGGAGGGAAGGAAGCAGAGAAGTTTGTCCATGGGGTCAACAACGCTGTTGGACAGGTTGGGAAGGAGGCAGACAAAGTGATTCAGGGGGTCCATCATGGGGTCAACCAGGCGGGAAGCGAGGTGGGGAGATTTGGCCAGGGGGTCCACCACGGGGTGAGCCAGGCCGGGAAGGAGGCAGAGAAGTTTGGTCAGGGGGTCCACCACGGGGTGAGCCAGGCCGGGAAGGAGGCAGAGAAGCTTGGTCAGGGGGTCCACCA